>NC_079169.1:59699888-59757388 GCF_947568905.1 Ostrea edulis | reverse complement strand
TAATTATAAACACTTTCTTTGAAATTTTAGAAAATGGATAGTAAATGTTTATTTTTATTCGATGAACAAGTTAGGTTTAGTTGTGAAAAATTGAGTATTATGTACGAGTGATGATCAGAAACTGGTAGCACTTCTTATACCCCACGCAATGAAGTTGCGGTGGATATAATGTTTTTGGTCAGTCTGTCAGTCCCTTTCTTCTCAGCGCAACTCCTCTGAGACCGCTCAACAGAATTTCGTGAAACTTTGTAGGTGATAAGGACACACTGTGTAGATAAGCATATTCTCAGAAAATTCTGATTCAGTAATTTTTCTGGGAGTTATGCCCCTTTTGAACTTAGACTTTCGAGCCTGTCTGTCCTGTTCTTGCGGTAATGCATAGCATTACCACCATTCATGATGTTAGGCATTAATTGTCAAGCAATGTTGAAGTGTGGGGTATGTGAGCCTGCTCACTTTTGCCTTCTTTCATTGGATTTTGCTGTTAGTTTTTCTATTGTAATGGGGTAGTTGCTCCACTATGCATGCTTATTTAGCATCTTTTTATAACTATTGTAAATTTAGTTGCAGAGCCATTGAAACTGTTCCCGAGGTTTCTCGAATGACAATCTGCTGCCCATGTTGCAGCATATTTGGTCTACATCAGAGGAGGACAGTAAAGATGCAAAAATCTGCATGTACATTGGAGATTTTCATAAAATTCTTCATTAATTCAGTTATTTCATTTAAATCTGTTCTTACTAATGTGATTTATTTCATTTTTTTTTTATTATTAAATATCAAAGTACAAATATACTAAATGTTATTTTCCTCTTTTTTATTAGTTTAGTTTCACTTTACATTTTAAACTTTTTGTGCGTCTTTAGGTAGTTTTAAGAAATAAATTTCATTTTTGAAAATACACGAGGACATGAATGTGATGTTTCACACTGGCATACTTTGTGAAGCGCATTAGTGCTTCATGAAAAGAAAGCCAGCATGAAGCATTGCAGTTCATACTTTCATGTATTTTTAAAATGAAATTTATTTTTTATATTTACATTCTACTCTCATTTCTGTCAGAATTTTCAGCTGTTAAAGTAGATGTACTATTAAGATTCAAACACGCATTGTTAACAACTGCAATAGAGGCAAATACATTAGAAATGTAGATTGTTATGAATAACTGTGAATTGATTATTCTGTGATTATAAAAATGTACTTTTTCACAGGTCCCATTAATGAAATAAACACAATTGACCTGTATTTCTTCAAACTACAAAAACTGATTATAAACAAATTAAATGTATTTTAAATTTATTTTGTCAAATTTAAAAAATATTCAAAATGTACATGTCAGGCAAATGCACAGGCATAGTAATTTTGATTTGTAAACATTCATGAAAATCAATACAAGTATTTTCTTCTACAAAAATACAGTGAAGTACATTGCATCGTTGTAAGTATTGGAAAATTGTCTTAATCACTATATTTCGTTGTTGATGGATGAAATTTTTGCATAGTTGATAATGAAGTTACAACAAGTGAACAGTTTTTTAAAGTGGAACAAGGAATCTACACTGTTTGATGGGTGAACACTCATTTGTAGAATAAATAAAATACTAAAACAAAGAAAAATGTTCTATATAAGCACATTCAAAACGTCTGTCGACCTATTGCAAAATGTATAATAAAAAATTAATAAAATCATAAAAATGAAGCACTATAAAATGAAATATATAAAAACAACATATGTGAAAAAATTCAAAAAATATACATGTATATACAAGAAATAATTATTGCAATACCCCTGAACACATGGCACGTATATCCAATATCAAAAGCATCTTTATCCAGGTATAAATAAAACAAAGCACTTTTAGGCCACAGAAAGCTTTGAAGTCGCAGTTTATAGATCACTCAGGTTGCCTCTATTTGACTTTTGGGAATGTGATATAGATATGTTTTCAGCAAATCAGTAAGCAAGTTCTGCACCCCAAGGTCGATAGGGTTTCGCACTGTTGAAATTATTTCCGTTTTGTGACATCATGGGCATAGAATTTAGGGACACTTGGAATTGACTGGAGAGTTGGGGAATAGAAGATATTAAAGGTTCCTGTCCCGTACTGTTCATGTTCGACATCTGAGAATGTGCTGGCACGTTCGATGACTGAATTCGCATGTTACCATGAAGAGATGAGGAAGAAATATCGGGTTGACTCACTCTTGTATCACTGTAAGATAACGATGACAGTGCCTGTGCGGAAGAATGAGGTCCCATAGGCAAGTCCGGTTGATTTGGTAATTGTGACGTAATCATTGACCCCATGGGTGTCATAGCACTTGCTGGATACTGACTGTTAATTCCTGTGTGGGTGGGTAGGGGACTCCACGAGGAATGCTGAAGGGAAGCTTTTGCCGCAGCCTCTCGTTGAGCAGAAAAACACTGAAGGTGACTGAGCAACCTCATTCGGAGAGGGTCTTGCAAGTCGAGTCCCTCCACTGCTACCAAATACCGTGCAACTTCGGCAGCACACTCTCGGAATCCGACACCCCGATAATCGATCGCCAGTGCTTGTGGGTCGGGATAATTGTAAGTATTCAGGCCTGCAATATTAAAGAAAGAACTCTGATATTGACATTCACAAAGATCCTTTAATTGTCGAAAGGAAGCAGGAGTTATAACAGTTATTATCAAGAGAGTATGATCATATGATTTATTGCATTTTATCATATTTAACATGGATATTGATAGTTTACTCGTTCGCCCCTTCTCACTTGGGCATTGTTTCATCAAGATTTTTGCACATTAGCCACATATTGCCGTGAAAACTTGATATTGTTTCAGTGTAAATTTTATTAAATCATCATAGCAAGTTACTGCAGATGGGTCGTACATCGGGCATCATGAGAGACAAAGGCCAAATGTCCCGTTTACTTTTCTCTTGACATCTTAATCTCTGTCATAGGATCACCAGTGGTGCTCTTAACAAATTAGACACCGCCTTTCGCCAATTTACTTCATCATATAAATTTGGACCGGCAATATTGTTTAATGTTTAAGTTGAATTTAAACAAAAGTTAAAGATACGGTTTTTTTCAACTAGGAAGAGTTAATGAAGTAAGACATTTTTCAGAATTTCAGATTACCTTTCTGATGTAGCAGTTTTAAGTGGTCTACTGTCATTTGAAGTATTTCAGCTTTCTCCAGTTTGGCTGAACCCTGTTTTTCAAATGCAGAGGGTACAAGTCTTCTGAGCTCCGAGAGGCTGTTATTGATGCGATCTCTCCGACGCTTTTCAATCACCTGATTACAGAGGAGTATACAATATTCAAAATGTAGAAGATATTTTGGAATAAATTATTTGTTTTAAAGAAGATCATTCAAGAAAATAGGATGGATGATTCCGTAAAAAAAAAAAATTGATGTAGATCTTCTCATCATATATATGCAATTAATTTACTTGAATACAAACTATGGGAAAACTCGCTTTACGTACCCCTCGCCTCTTTTTCCTGTCTCCGATTTGACAACTTTGTGAAGGAGAACTGGAATAAAAAGTAAATAATCCATTGAAATCGGTTATATATGTATACCAGTACGGTCTGTCTGCTAGTCCTTTACAACAGAGAACTTATGACTTCATATATACGTATTTATATCCATTGCGTTTTGACGGGGAATGATGTCGCACGTGTACACGTGCATTGGCACAAGTCCGAAGTTGCAAGTTTCCTAGTATATTATTCTCGCGCGTGTCTGTCAAATACACATCAATACTACTTACCTTGCTTTCAGAGCATCGTCATAGCAATCTTCAGCCTCACTATCGCTTAAGCTTCGCTTCATTTTTTTTCTTTCTCCTAACGGAAAAGGTGAAGTTGTTAAGAAATAAATTGCGGATGTTGCTCCCTTCCTGAGCCACGTTCGGAGTAAAATTGACCTACGTTTCCCACGCACTCTAATGTATTAAAAAGTGTCTCAGAACGAAGCGCACACCTCCCGTTAATTGTTACCCGCGGTTGATTGACAGTCAGTCGCTTGTCCGACATGCGTAGATTGTTTGATACCGATTGTCACACACGATGCGATTGGCCGACGGCCCTCACGCGCGCGCCAGATGCGCGGCCCGTGCCATGCATATTGTATTGAAAATACACATGGCAGGCGTCTATCATTAAAGAAAGTTGCTGCTGTCCACGTGCTTGAGTTAAATTTTAAAGTACATATTAAAGCGAAATACATTTTAATGTCACAGTAATATATATACTTCATTTACAGGCAATTATGATCTAAAAATTGGGTATTATTAAAGGAGTTTCAAAAGCATAGCTGTTTGTTTACATCATCGTTCAACTGAAATGTACATGATCAGGTATATTTGCAGGTGACTTTAAATTGGAACCGCACGGCTTACAAAGAGTAGATCGTGGGAAACCCCAAGAATTTCTTCTTCCATCATTTTAGTGGGAACTGTTCTGTATTTGTTTGGTAAATTCTTACACTGTACAATGCTAGCGCATTGCGACTCCCGTGTGAACGTGAGCTTCCTCTAAAAGACATCGAAAGGAAGTAAAGAAAAGAAATTATTGTATTGAAACGTCTTCAATTTCTAATCTTGATAATTGAACATTTTAAGGGCCGAGAGTTTTGGTTGCTTCAAAGAAAAGAAAAAAAATGGCACCTTATTGCAACCTTCACCAATTAACACCTTATCCATCTAGCGGTATTGCCAGTATATACGTAGGTCATACAAATGTTACACATCAAAGTCGGGACATTTATGAATGCATCACCATTTCATATAAGTAATTTAAGACTTACTGATAAATTGGGAGGCGAGCGAGACTAACGATGTATTGTACAATAATTTTCCCAGGAGCCATTTTATCTATCGAGATACAAACGGAATTCGTTATTAGCGACAATTAGATTATAGACGTGAATTTTACCGATTTTGTTCTTTACAGTTCAGATATGGGGGTAGACAAGATACAGATGGGATTTTGAACTAGATTTTGGGTTACACCTAGTTTGAAGTGAGCTAGTGAAATATACCATTTGGTAACAAGAAATAACATTACCTTGTGTGTCCTCTGCCAAGCTATAGCATACATATGTTTGTCCGTCTATAATATGCAATTCTTAAAAGATAGATGCAGATATCAGTTTGGTGTGGAACAGTAATGGATAACGTGGTATTCCTCTAAGTAAAGAAACAGTACGATCATAACTAAATGTGTACCATAACAACACTGTATATAGTATATAATATAGTAAAATTGCAGAAAAAGTCCATGGTATAGGTAATAAGTGGAACAAATATATCCAACGATGACTAAGAACACATGATCTACATTTAATTAAATGCGGATCATGTGTACTTGTCACCGTTGGATATATTTTTTCTAATAATATATATGTGTGTGTGTGTGTGTGTGTGTATATATATATATATATATATATATATATATACATGTATATATAGTTACTAATCTTGTGTGTAGAACATTTGTATTTTTGCACACACTACATTTAATTCCTGTATTAATAATGGCCTTCAGTTCGTTGATGCAACCCCAGTTAAATTTCTTATTGCTCCTAAACTGGTGAAACGGAAGGGGACTAGAGGATTCCTCTTCGTCAATCTGCCCCACTCGGTTTTCCACACTTTTCCCCTCGTGCTTTGAGGCTGAAATTTGTGTGTGGTGAAAGTGAGATGTACCACTGTGTGTTTACTGTCCAGATCAAGATTGAGTTTCGTCACAGTTGAGTGATTTTTCGTACGAAATATGGACTTTTTCAGTAAATTTCTGGACTTTTTATGGCCCCATATGCATATAGTTTTTGGTCTGTTTATTTACCTTTGCGATAGCTTTTTATTTTTAAGATATTGTGTATTTCTTGTGACGAGATTTTTCTTTTCGTACCAAAATTTTGGAGTTAGGTTATGCTGGCCATCGGTGTTTCTCGTTTCCACTGCTTTAATGTAAGAATCTGGATGTTGTCATGTAGTTCTCCAATAAGTAGATAACAGATCAAGTTGCTCTTTCGTTACGGTTGACCTTTTTAAATCCTTGTGTTACGGACCTTTTCTTATTTATTATTTTTTTTATTATATATATATATATATATATATTTATATATGCTATAATACTGTACCGTGACCGAGTGGTTAGAGCATCGCGCTCAAAATCACACGGCCTTTCGCCTCTGTCGACGTGGGTTCGAATCCTGCTCGCGCAGTAAATGAGAAAGTTTCCCAGTTTACTTTCGGAAGGTCGGTGGTCTCATCTGAGGTACATTGTATCTGGGTTCTCTCTTCCACCAAAAATAAAACAAAACAACAATAGGTCCTCAGTACCCCTTAATTGTCGTAAGAAGCGACGAAATGGGGCTGTCCTTCGGATGAGACTGCAAAAACCGAGGTCCCCTGTCACGATAAAGATCACTCCCTGCTCAAGCGACGAGCATAGGCCTAAATTTGGCAGCCCTCTACCAGCAATGAGTGAAATATTCTCGAGAGGGGATGTTAAACAATTATACAATCAATCAATCAATATACACCTCTCACCAATATCGAGCATTATAAAACAGTGGGATTAAGGTACATGTGTATTAATAATCTTTTTCTTCTTTTTTGTGTGTTGGAATATCAAAACTAACCTGGTTAGCGTATCTCTAATGGCGATCTATAATTACTTTTGCATCGTAAACTGTTTGATGAATAGAAGATAACGAAAGTGATCAATCTCGCTATTCCTTTAAAGAATACAAAATTATGAGTAGGCAAACACGGACCCCCGAACATACCCGAGGTGGGATCAGGTGTCTGATGGGAGTAGTCATACCCTGTTGACCGTTTACACTCGACATGGGGCCCTATATCTTGATCAAGTAAAGACGGATTAAACCGTAGTCAAAATCAGTATGTAAAGAACGGCCTTACAATTGTTATGGAACGCATCAGAGCAAGATCGTAGCTTTAGGAGTAAAGGCTTACCGGAGTGAATTCATTATGCGTAAAACACTGATATGTCTGAAATTTTGCAGGTAAAATGCCAGTAAGGCAGTCCGTTGTCAGCACTGGGTCCTTTCGAGAAATATCGTGAAAAGACGGACTGTATTTTGAAACTCTTTTCATTTATGTTTCCACAACCGTAGTTTTTTATTTGCATATTTGATACCGTAGTTATTTGTTTCATTTTATTCATAGAATACTGCATTGTTATCCGTATTAAAATCTAACATAACAATTGGAGCATATATAGTATATACTTTAAATTTTAGCACATTTGTTTCGTAATCTTTGTCTCACAATTGTACCTTATCAATTTTTATCTGAAGAATGATTAAATATTAAACTAACATGCAAGAGATGATAACATAGTTATCAATCTGTTCTTGTGATTCCAGCAGCTAGTTGGTGGTTTTTTTTAAAAAGAGGTTATTTTTATCATGACTTTGTTCAATGATTAATTTCAAATTAAATAGTATCTGACCATTTCATACATAACGAGCATTATGTCAGTTTATGTGTTGTTTTGAGGTTACGAAATTTATTGTAGAATTTGTTCAATAATTAATTTCAAATCAAATAGTATCTGTTGACCAAATTTCATGCGTAATAAGAGATAAAGGTATGCATTATGTTGGTTTGATTACTTTGCAAACACCATTAAAAATGTATTTGAAGCTTGAAACAGTTCAAATTAAAGTTTTTGTGATTTTTTTTTTTATGGTATTACTATATATATATATATATCCTGATGGGTGGACACTGCGTGTATATCAAGAATTAAAGCATACAACATACGTTTCAAGTACTGTAATAAAAACTTTTTTTTTTTAACATTGTCCTCAACTGCAATCATTTGATGCATATGTACAAGAATTTATGTCGTATTTAACGTTTTTTCTGTTCATAAAACAAGACACAAATGTTTTTGTTAACGGCGTGTGAGGATTGCATTATATGTGTAGGTTATTTATTTAAATGAGAGAGAAACATTTTTTAAATTCTCATCTTATACCTTGTCTGCTTGTAGTTTACTTACTCGAGTATTTAGACGTGCAATCGCCTGTAATCATAAATATACATTTTAAAATGCTTTTTCTAATGTAGTTGGCCAAGTTTCAGATTTGGTTTATTTCTTCATACTATAGATCATAAAGCTTGTATCAGCTGTGTTGCTGTCTTATCATTAAAATGTCAAAACATCTTCACCTGTACTTTAATTTTGACACGTACTAAATATTAATGCTGCATTAAAACCGATTGTTTTTAATCTATGGGAAGCTATGGGTTCATTTCGACTATTTGCTTCCTTGACAACTTTACCAATGCATGTCACATGCATGCCAAAACGCGGCCTTGCATGAATTATAACGGTTGACACGCTCTAAATGACAAGGAAAGCCAACCCTCTTCTAGTGTCATATCCAATAAGTCACCTGGTAGTGTAAACATTGGTATCCAAAAGGCTCCTTTAATTCGAGTGAAATGTAAACACTGGAAACGTATTCTATTCAGAGAAAAAGTACTTTTTCGTGGTTACCAAACTTTGTTTGAATGACATATGTTATTTTATACAGTTTTAAGTTTTACTTAAATAGGAAATAGAAAGCTAATGTTTTCATTCAATCCAACAAAGTCGATCGATAATTCTGGAGACACGCGAACTGTATGCTTGAACTGTTTCATGCCACTGTGCACCTGGCCTATGTGACGTCACCTCATTGAGCGATAATGTGTCGAGTCGCGTGCCACAGTATTGGTAAGGTGACAGTGAACCATATCTGACACTTAAACGACAACGATTTAATAGGATGTTTGGTAAGCAAGCAGTTAATTTCTGATGTGGCATTTTAAGGGAATATTTTTGACATTGATGCAGCAGATTGATAATTGATTTTTGAATGGACAGATGAATTATTTGACACTTCAGACACCTTATGTACGTTACGATGTTTTTTGGTTGTAAGAGAATTTTAAAAAAAAAAATGCATATGTTGTGTTGGAGAAAAATATATAGCGAGGAGCGTTATTGAAATTTTATGTGAGTGAATCAAACCCATGCTCAGACAGTTCATATGTCGTGGGGAATGAATTGAAAGGTGCCCGTGTTGGTTGGGGTATGTGTACTTTTTAAAGCCCTCCTAAGACTGAACTTATTGTCAAGGTCTGCCCGTCACCTGTCTGTCTAAACTTCTTACACACAAGGTTTTGGTTTACTCGAGTGAAGGGCAGTGTCCCCTTCCAAGGAGAGATGCTTAAGAATGAGGGTGGGTATATGAAAAACCTTATTCAACATCCACTAAGCCGCAAAAGTCGTACAGTATGTAAATTTTATTGTACATGTATTTTGAACAATAAACACTGCACGGGGACCGAACGAGGTCATAGGTGCTTAAAGATTTACAGAGACGTATGGATGATAGCTGTTAGATCTGATCGACCACGAGGGGAATTATCTCAAAATGATATGCAAGTATTTTATACTGTGTCAATTCCACAATAATTCGTATCGCCAAATATTGACGATGCAAGAAATCTTGCCAAGACGGCTCGGTCGGTGGTGCTTGTTTGGTGTGCAGAAGTCCTGAGTTCAATTCCAGGCCTCGACAGACCCGGGCGGATACAATATGTTGCGAAAGTTCCTCAAAATCAAAGGGTGCTGTAAATGTTTTATCAATAATGCTATAAAATGTGACATAAGAACAAGTAGTACAGATTAAACTTCGTTTGAATTTGGTCCGCAGGAAACAATGGATCGAGGTTTTGAATCTATTCAACGGCGAAAAATTTATTTAACGTAGTTTTTTAAAAGAAATAATAATACTAAGGTTTGCATGTATACCACATGCATTCATTAAATAGCTTGGTTTTGACTGGACCAGTATTGGTAAGCCTTTGCAGTTGCAATATCTGTACATCAATCCGATTAAAATCAGATTCTCGATCCACTCCTCTCTTTTTTCTTGTCGCTACACGAAAAAAAAAAAAAAAAAAAAAAAAAAAAAAAGAGGAGCGGATCGAGGATCTGATTTTAATCAGATTGATCTCTACATCAAATCTCTAATGAGACGTAGTTTGATTTAGAGTAATTGTTGTGATAATACTTGTCGTTTCAAATTCACCATGTAAAATTACGAATTGTGTTGAATGTATGTATTATATGAGACATGATAATGGAAGACGTAGGTCTAATATAAAGTCGTATCTTGTGCAAAGTGTTTGTCGTATGTGTTGGGCATATCAACAACCTGTAATTGAAAACGTCCGAAGACAATTTACATAAATAAGTGGTGTGGAGTTACAGAGATTGTGGATTACTGCATTTTGTGTATTGCATATTTTATGTTAGTGCCAGACATTGATACATATGTTTGATGCATGGAAGAGAAATAGTATTTAGCAAATTCTGTGGTGGTTGTAACGATCTAGTTTGCCAGTACATCCTATATCATTGGATCAAATGCTGTCTGGCGTGTTTCATACCGACTGTTAGGCCGTTCTTGGCACACTAATTTTGACTATGTACAGATCACTTCGTTTACCTGATCAGGATACGGCGGGTGTGACCGGTCGACAGGGGATGCTTACTCCTCCCAGGTATCTGATCCCAACTCTGGTGTGTCCAGGGGTACGTGCTTGCTCAACTCTCAATTTTGTATTGCTTATAGGAGTTGGGAGATTGATCACTGATTAACTTTTTAGTTGGTTTCCAAACTAACATGTGAAATCGATGATAAAATTCGTATCAATATATTTTTGAATATGTCTAAAATATTATTTTGTCTCCCACACTTTAGAATAAATTCGTCAAAGTTAGAACTTCACGATTTTTATGATCAATAGACAATGTTGATACTTCGTGAAGATTATCCACATGAAGCTTCGCAGTTCAAACACAAGGTGTATTTTCAAGAAATGACATTTCTTTGATTGAAATTGCCTTGGGGATCCGGGATAGGATAGGTCCTGGGTACCCCTTGCTTGTCGTAAGAGGCGAGGACCCGTGACATTCACGCCTGATGCCGAGCGTTTGGCGATGGAACTGTCACTGTCTGTTTTAACGACTTGGGTCTGTCGCGGCCGGGATTCGAACCCCGGCCTTCCGCATGCGGGGCGAACGTTCTAACCTCTCGGCCAGCGCGAAATATATTTTCATAATTGTTGAATAAGTAAAATATCATTACGACGTTTCTTCAATCCGTGGTTTTAGTCTTATGGTAATTTCCTAAACTAGACAACATCATGGACGGTTGACTTGACAACCAATCGTACATTCTCGGGCCTTTCCGACAAACCGAGAAGTTGCGATTGGCTTACAACATGATCAGCATAAAATTGTGTAGGTGTAGTGATATTTATACTTATGATAGTTTTGACTAAGCCCATATTATCTATCATTTTATGAAGGTTTATAATTATCTTGCTTATGTATACATAACATTCAAGGAAGGACCCCTCCCGAGACCAACGATCTCATCTGACACATCGATTTTAAAATACGATATTTTCTATGTTTTTCAATTTTTCCGTGATTATAAATACAAGTCACTGTTGGGACTTTTTGTAATAATTTATGAACAGTTACTGGTATGTACAAAAACGTGGATAAACACAAAAAAGTTTTTATTTTGGTTGAACGTGTTTTGTGATGACATATCTAGAAAGTAAGTAATAAGGCGAAAACTGTCCAATATGTCAGATATAGAATGCTCCGGGACTGTTCTGGGAAGTTTGCGCCTTATAATTAAAATTAATTTTTTTAACGAAGTTGGGAGTAAGCTACCTGACAATGTCCAAGAAATCGGTCCACTGTTTACAATATAAAAGTTTTTCTGTTTGTCATTCATGCAGTGCAATATGTTTTCGATCATTGCGTTTGACGAGAAGAAACGATGTGTATTCATAATTTTGCATAAAGATTGTCGCACTGGACATAAACTACCAGTATAAACACATTCGCAATACTGAGTTTTAAATTTTGAAATTAATTTATTATGAACGACCGATCATTTCGTCTTTGGTCAACTATTTAGCATGGCGGATTACAATTGCAATCGTAAAATCAATATCTAATTTCCAATAAGAAGTTATGTATATTACACATTTAATTTGGAGCTCCAAGTGACTTCCTAATAATCAAGTTCGTTTTACTGCGTACAATATCAATAAATATAAACATAACTAATGCACGTAATTATTCAAAAATTTATTAGAATTAAGATATTGTTCATTTAATTCATGTGCGCAACAATTCAAACACGCATTTGAAAAATCCTTCCTCTATGCAATATCATTTGTGATTTCCCGCGCTTGCGCGGGGTTTCATCTAGTGGCTTTGAATATTTTTTTTTAAATCGTGTAAAAAATATCTGCTGACAGTAAGTAGTCTTACCAAATTTACTGATATAATTTACGAGCGAGTTACAACTCCAGCTTAAGTAACAAACTATACTTTTATATTGATTGTTTTAACATTTTATGTATATCTTCTCGATGTTGTTTTGAGCAATATGAGAATAAATTGAATTGAAATTGATGTGTACTGTTGAAATGCTTTTTGATAACGTAATTGGAAACATTCACTGCCACAAGAGATTGTTAGCCGAAAATGGCGTAACTATAAAGCCCAGTCGGTGAAGTAATAGAATAAGCTAAATAGCTCTCCATTTTTGTTAATAGTTCAGTAGTGGACTACTCTCTTCATTCAACTATCCAATTATGCACCAGATAACACACCTCGGTATAACTAATATAATCCCCAAGATCTGAAGAAAAACTCAGCAAAATAAACGAGGGATTTATTGTTTCAGATTTACTCTGATTCTAGGAAGGTGTATACATGTATATAAAATAACAAATACGTCCATATTTGTTCTTTTATTTTTCAATTTATTTGCCGTTAGTTGCAGCTCGTATTGCTTTAACTATTTGATTTCATTTTAACTGAAAGGAATCGATCGAAATTTAAAGTTCATGCTTGACTAAGTCTCCGACATTTTCGGCTGGCCTTGTTTGTAAATAATGTATGCACTGCGTACGGGTTTTTCACGTGTGAGTAAATTAACTCTGCTCGATAGGGTGCAATATTATACATACGAAAATCTTTATTTATATTATCGCATATAAATATCAAAATTATCGAATAGAAGTCAAGATTATCGGATAGAAATAAGAATTATTCAAATATGAATAACAAGGTTTATCAAATAGAAATGAAAACTTTTCGATTGTTTTTATTTTCCCCACGTCCTGTCGATAGTTGATACTGTTCACTCATATTGAGACGTCACCAGCTGTAGATGAGGTACCACAAATTTAGACCTACATGTATGCCTAGCGCTCAGGAACCTAGCAGGGATGGTTCTTTATCGTGTGAACGCCTGCCGCGACAAGGGACCTCCGTTTTTAAGGTCATATCCGAATGATCCGTGATTCTCGCATCTAAATGCCGAGCGTTTGGCGAATGAGCAATCGCGCTATGTTAATTTATTAGGTTTGACGCGACTATGGTAAGAGCGGGGCTCGAATTCGCCACCTTCCGGTTACGAAGCGAACGCTCAACCACTGAGCTACTGCGACTGGCAATTTTTTTTCCGAATATAAATACATGCATGAACAATGGCGAATTTAAGGGGGCGAAACCCCCCCCCCCCCCCCCTTAGATTTTTCAAATTTAAGGTAAATCGTGGTCTCTTGTAGAAAAATGTGAACGATAAAAGAAGCAATAATTTCTAACATTCTCGGAGAAATAAATGACGTACCGGTAGTCTTTAGATTTATTGAATTACTTTAATTGGGAGAATTTCACATTTATGTCATTTTATGAATTTTACCTTATTATTAATGACAGAAAATAGTAAAAATGACTACATAGGAGACATTTCAAGCCCTGTATAATCTGGGGGGCTTTTCCCCCTGGGCCCCTCCCCAGCTGGTGCCAGGGCTTCGCCCTGGATCCATTAAGGGCCTCAAGGCGGCCCCAGACCCCCTGCCTCATTAAGATGCGCCCCCTAACCGTAATTCCTGGATCCACCCCTGATCAAGATTATCAAATAGAAATCAAATTTTTTTAAAGTACGAATAACAAGATTATCAACTATAAATGAAGATTTATCGCATATAAATCGAAATTTTCGCACATAAATATCAAGATTATCGAATATACATCAATATTTTCACATATAAATATGAAGATTATCTATTATGCATCAACATTTTCGCATATAAATATCGAATATAAATCAACATTTTTCGCATATGAATAACAGGATTATCGAATATAAATAAAGATTTTTGATAATATTGCAACGTTTTACACGCCATAAATACTTCTAACCAAGTTTTGACACCTGCTTCGTTTCAGAAAGTCAAGCATACGGGTTGTTCTCCATTAGACATGCAGATTTGAAGGAGTATTTTGATACATTTTATTTATAGAGGCGGGTGTAACCGGTCGACAGGAGATGCTTATTCCTCCTATGTCGCTGATCCCACCTCTTTTTGTGTCCAGGGGCCCGTGTTTGCCCTACTCTAAATTTTGTATTCTTTATAGGAGTTGTGATTTATTTACGAGATTGATCACTGTTCATTATTTTTACTTTTTCTTGCAGGGAGGGTAATAGTAGTCCTCTTCAGAATCTATTATGTATTTTAGATGGTGCACTCCATCTACAACGCCTTTCATTTTACGTTGATATGTATGTTTTACTTCATCGTGTCGGTATGCTGTACACGATACCAGATATTTATAATACGGTGAGTATCAGCTTTGCAAGTTAATTTTAAAAATTGCTCATGGATATGGACACAGAAGATTCTCACACTGATCGCTTTGGATGTTTGCTATCCCCTATTGTTCTATCAATAATTAACCAGCTACCTTACTGGGACAATTAAACATTATGAAGACTAAGAAATAAATAACGGATATTAATCTAATCATCTACTACTACCGACGATTATTGATTAACGGTCCACGCGAGCAAGGCCGTAATTTTCATGAGAAATTCGTCAAAGTTGCATTTCCCAGCATTTAAACAATTGTCCTTTATTGACCGCCGTGCGTGCACTTCAGTTTTCTCAGAGCCAGTTCTATCGATATTTCCTCTTACCTTTTTCCTTTATGTTAGGTTTTCCATAATTTATAGTTGAATTTCTTTTTCTTGAAATTAACTATGTGCAGTATATCCTACTTAACAATAATAGTTCTAAGTATGTTAAAAAAATATTGGGTAGGAAACTTGTTAGGACTTTCATTGTGAAAAGAAACAGAATGGCTAATTGGAGAAACTTACTTATCACGCAATGAACATAATTTTGAAATCAAAAGTATTTAATATAGATTTCTATTATACTAGCAAATATGCACCGTCTATGATACTAGGACCCAGTATATAAGAATATTTAGACCTGTCTCCAGAAACTTAACTGTTAGCTTTTGGAAAACGTCTGATAATTGGACACGGGATCTTTGTTTTAAGACATCGCTCAGGGGAGCAGACTTTCACTTAAGTTGGCTCACTACACCCTGAAATATTTTCTCAGATCAGTACAAATTGATTTGATCAGTAAAGATATGATATATAATAAGAATATATGCCAAAAAAGGCAGAAAATATGGATAAAAACATGATTTTCATAAAAATTATTTCAACGCATATGAACAAAAGACTGGCGGATTTGAACTCGAAATCTGTAGTTCACCAGCCCAATGTCTTAACCACAGAGCTACGGTGATAGACAAACAAATTGATCGATACAAATAATTTAACAAAACATTTAAATTGCCATCTTTGTGATGTAATGTCATAAAGAGTATAAGCTTTAGTGTACTGATATACCTTAATGCAGAACGCTTGCGAAGTAGCTGTCGCTTCTTGTTGATATTCGAACTCGTAGCGTTCTCAGTACACAACTCTGCGAAACTCATTTTTAGTTTAACGTCCTTTTCAAGAATTTATTACTCATGAGAAAGTCACCAGCTGTAGGTTAAGGAGGTATGCTACACCAGAGAAATTTGTTGTAGATGGAAAGTGGAGGATATGTACAACAATATTTTGAAGTTGAAAATTTTCAAATTTACTTTATTTTGTCAAAAAATACAGTTTTAGTTGAAGGTAATCTGAAAAAAATTTAAAACCCCTGCTGGACTCGAAACTGCGACCTACAGTTCAGCAGTCGGTATTCTAACCTACTGAGCAAACGGCTATGTATTTAAATGGAAAAGGAAAAGTCAGATATTGCTGATATCGAATTTTTCATCCATGTTTTTAAAGGAAGTCAGCCATTATGACGATGTAGAGTACTACCTTAAGTGTCGAAAATTTTACGTGAGTGGTGCCCATGGCCTTACAGGCGCGTAGCCAGAAAGAAAATGAAGTGTACGCAAAGTATGGCCGGGGGTCGTCTTGTGGCTCCCAGTGCGTCCAGGACAAAGCTCAGATATTTTTTCTGAAACTGTTTACATTGTATCTATTAAGATTTTAAATATAATGACTATCTGTGTTATTTAAAAAAAATAACATGTAATTGACTGTGATTACCGATGACAGTGGTTCCCATCAGTGGTTTGTATTGACCTCGGGTCAGATTATTTCGACAATGTAAAAGTCGTAGAGAAAAGCATATACATGTACATGTATATTGCGTCTCTCGAGAGAATGTTTTTTACTAATGTGTAGACATCATTGCCGGTAAAAGGCAGCAAAAGTTGGGCATGTGCTCGGCGCTTGCGGCCTTTGAGGGAGGGATCATTATCGGGACCTCGGTTTTGACGGTCTCATCGATCCGAAGGATCGCCCCCATTTAGTCTCCTCTTACGACATGGAAGGGGGTACTAAGGACCTATTCTAACCCGGATCCCCACGGAATCAGTTATAACGACGTGGGAATACAAAGATCCCATGTCAATCGCAACTTTTTGGGTCTTGTGTACACCTAAAGAACGAACATTGTACAAAATGGACGCGTCTAATCATTGTGTATGTCATTATCTAGTGATGATTACATAATATTAGACTAACTATGAAGAGATCTCATCGTTTATTGGAAGAAAGATAATGAATATTTTTCTATCGTCGTAGTTTAATTAGATAAAAAACGGAGGATACCGGGAATGCTTACTCCTCCTAGGAACCCGATCCCACCTCTGGAGTGTCCAGGGGTCCGTGTTTGCCCATCTCTTTATTTTGTATAGCTTATAGGAGTTATGAGTTTGATTACTGTTCATTATCTTCACCTTTCACATTCGAGGTCGTTCCTTCCCGCTTACCGAAAAGGCCCGCGAATGTACGATTGGATCCTTCATCTAAACAATCTGCGAGAAAGTTAAACTGAAGGTAGCAACAACCACGCTCGCTAGGTGGCGCGTCATGTTCTATTTTTATTTCTACAGGAAATGTGGGACGAGGTTCCACCCTATTTTTTACGGGCTAGTATGGATAAACCTAGAGCCTACGAATGATGCGAAGTTGATCGTTCGGATCTAAAATAGCTATATTTAGCGTATCTCACGTGATTAGGCATATTCCAGAAAATCCCTTTGAGATTGAAGCGATTTAGCAGAGCGAGTATATGTAAACATTTACTTAACGGTGAAATACGCAACAAAGAGTGACATATTAATACATTTTATGCATGAATAAATTATACTGAGGTCAAACATGGACGATAATTGCCTGTGTTCATATAGTATTGATTGATTTAGATATCCAAGGAAAGATAACTCCCATTATTAACGTACTCACAACGTACCGATGGTATACTATAATACAGTGTTTATTCATTTCTGAATGATGAGTGAATGTTTATTTTCATCAGAATCTTTTCCATAACACTCGCAGACCAGGTCCCCATACCCCTACCAGTGTCAATCTGTGACTGATAACAGTGCGGTATTTAATTTGATATAGTCTAGAGGAAATTCGAAATATGGTACTGACATTTCTTCCTCACTGAATTAGCTGGATTTTTAACGTTTAAAGAAAAGTGGGGTATGGACTGGGGGGTTAAAAATGCTATTTGCCAAATTTTCAACAATATTAATTACAAGGCAAGGCAAAAGGGGTCATAAGCTACAGATGATGCAATTTTCACTTGCAAGTTGCACTGCCACTAGTTACACTTAATTAGTGACTTACTTACAGATAAATAAAGTAACTTACAAATATTTTATTTATTTATTTATCTATCATTTCATTTCAGTGTTACAAAAAAATCTGATCATGCAGTTTTTAAATTTCTGAATTTTGAAAAAATAAATAAATAATAGATTCTGATACCACTCAGCCCCCGACTGGCCAGAGAGTTCTGCTTCTGTCAGTTTTGATGCAACTAGCTCAGCTCCCAGACTGGCCAGAGAGTCCACTGTTTCGGTAAATTCTGATAATGATGCAACTCAACACCCCCCCCCCCCCGACAGCTCTACCAGAAGTTCTCGGAAAAGACTTGCTGATGTTTAATAAATCAGTTTTACTTTTGCTCCTGCTCATCAGTTCATTAGGCTATGACCCAATCTGATTAAATTTAAGATCGTTGATCCGCTCCGTATTCCTCTTCTTTTCCTGTATCTGTGAAGTCCAGAGGTGAGATATATTCTTTCCAAAACAACTAAGAATGTTCATGGAACAATTTAGTATTAATTGTTTTCCTTTTCTGTTGTATGCCTTATTTCAAGAAATAACTTTCAGGTCACTTTTTAATGTGAAATGGAACATTTTCAATTTTTGACAACCTGACCGTAGGGGTGTTTAAGACACTATACCTCATTTTCTGTAAGGAAGTGGAGTAAAAGGAATTCAGAATTGGATTCAGCATACTCAAAATTGGTAATTACACCTGCTTTTTATTGTTTTGGGTAATGGTGTTTCAAGAAATAAAGTTGGGTCACTTTTTGATGCGAAATGAAACATTTTCCGTTTTTGGCAACCTGACGGTAGGGGTGTTTGAGACACTATACCTCATTTTCTATAAGAAATTGGAGTAAAAGGAATCCAGATTTGAAATCAGCATACTCAAAATTGGTAATTACACCTGATTTTTATTGTTTTGGGTAATTTTTAAAAAATGGGTGGTGGTTGCTACTGAAGGGAAAGAGAGTTCGTTGAAAACATCGTGGACCCAGGGGTGTTCATGGTTCATTAATGTAATGCATTTATAATCCTTTTTGTTTCTGAGATCAGTACCTAGGTTGCCCGATGGCGTTTCCAAATTCTGACAAGTGTCGAACTGTGGTATTAGTCCCGTTCAGACCAATTTAGTTTATGAGAAATAAGTTGGTTATCATCTATATATTTAACGGCCAACTCCAAGATGCATAGATCAATGCGTTGCCCGTTTCAAGGTGAGACTTCTTTCTCGCTAACGCGTTATACATGTACTAGTACCCCTATCACACATTGCTACAGGGCAAGAAATAGGAAGTAATCGCGACAATGTAGGAAACTAATACAGTTTTTGCTCTGATACAAAATGAATGATCTGTATGACGCAGTACTACTTAGTACAATTGACAACAAACGTCAATGTTGATCCAACCATTCGAAGAAGTGATTGTATAGTTAACTAACAAGGTTTTACACTAGTGGAGTACTGGAAGAGAAATATGTGACCTGTTCTTTCTACGCATAATGCCTTCAATGTAAGGATTGATACAGTCTTAGTATTTTCTTAGTTCTTCCTCTTTGACATGAGTAATGAAGTGTCAACCATTCTGTTTTTCTCTTCTCAGGGCTTCTTCTCAAGAAGGAACCATGTTTTCATGTTTTCCTCAGGCACCCATGATGAAGTCACCCGTTATCTGAGGGTTTAATCTGAATACATTGCTGATCTATTTCCATCTTCTTTGATTATGATACTAATAATATTCAGCTTTGCTCTTTCTCTTAACGCGTCTTTTGTGAGTCTTTGAGTTTTAGTATCTTCCTCAAACATTTGCTTTGATAGCTGGTAAGTTGCTTTTTGTCACCTTTGTTCATTTTCCAGGTTCATGCACTGTATATCAAATCCCCGCAAATATATGATGTAAAACTTATACGGTACCAATTTTGATGCACCAGATGCGCATTCCGACAAATAATGTCTCTTCAGTGATGCTCAACCGAAATGTTTGAAATCCGAAATAACAATGAAGTTTTAGAGCTATTATAGCCAAAAACAGCGTGCCAAAAAAATGGAGTCAAATTCGTGTAAGGATAAGAGCTATCCGTGAATTTCTAAATTTTATAACAGCAATTAAATATACATCCGTATTTTCAAGCTAGTAACGAAATACTTAGCTACTGGGCTGTAGAGACCCTCGGGGACTAACAGTACACCAGCAGATGTGCAACGTATGGAAGTACTAAACATCACTTTTATTTGACACATTGATTACAGATATGCCGATTTCCCTTTAAGTTCTTTTTTAAGTAAATGTAGATGGAAACCAAGATGAGGACTTAATAAATGCGAAGAGCATCCCAACATCATAGCAAGAAACGTTACAGGTTATCATTCCCGACGTCTGTTGAAAGGGCAATTAACTCTGAACAACATAGCAGCTATCTGGTCTAGCATTTATCAATATCCAAACTACTGAAAAGTAGTTCTGAAATTTGCTGTTGAGGACACAACGATTACAGGTAAGTTTATTGAAAGTAGATAAAGGTTACAGGTAAGTTTATTGAAAGTAGATAGACCAAAGAAGTATTTTTCGAGAGTTTTGGTTTTGTGTTCTTGGGGAAAGAATGTTTTGGGAAGCTCCTGCATGAGAAGAGAAAATCTCTAGCTGTGACCTTCAACTCTACATTTTAATGATACTTGCTTTTATTCATATGTTGATGGATTGTATCTTGTTTAACGTCCCTCTCGATAATTTTTCACTCATATGGCGACATCACCAATACCAGTGAATGGCTTCAAATTTAAGCCTATGTTCGGCGCTTAAGACCATAGAGCAGTGATGATCCCTTGGGGATCCGGGTTAGAATAGGTCCTCAGTACCCCTTGCTTGTCGTAAGAAGCGACTAAATGGGACAGTCCTTCGGATGAGACCGCAAAAACTGAGGTCCTGTGTCGCAGCAGGCGTGGCAAGATAAAGATTCCTCTCTGCTCAATGGCCATATGCGCCGAGCATAGACGTAAATTTTGTAGTCCTTCACTGGTAATGGTGACGTCTCCATATAAGTGAAATATTCTTGGGAGGAACGTTAAACAATATTCAATCAATCATAGAGTAGTGATGGTTCTTTAGCGTGCCACACCTACTGTGACGTGGGACACCCGTTTTAAACGTCATTTCCGAGGACCCACATCTGATGCTGAGTGTCACTACCTGTTTTATCGACTTGGGACTGTCGCGGTCGGGATTCGAACCCCGACCTTCCGCATGCGTGGCACACGCTCTACCTCTAGATGACTGTGGCAGTTTTATTCATGTCGATTTGATATATCCTCTGTCCATGTCCATTTCATAGATCCTTTATTCATATGTCGATTTTATATATCCTAGTGAATATGGAATATTCGACTATTTGGAATATGAAAGAGTCTTCATATATGCTTTATATTTGGATATTTTATTGAACACAACGTTAACGGCAAACTGAAATCTCAACTTGATGACAAACGGGATGACTTCAGTTTCTCCATCGTCGCCTTCCCATGTTGTAGCAGTATTCCGTTATCATCTGCATTTGGTGTTAATATCTCTTAACTGATTCGATTCGCGATAACATGTTCTGCGGATGAATTTTTTTTTAAACGATGCAGATTATTTATGCAGGGGTTTCGGCGGTCTCTTTTCGAATCGGCTTTTCATAATTCCTATGGTTATAGTGATCTAGCTTGCGGAGACGGCCTGTCGTTAAGTTGTTGGAACTTTCCTTGCATGCTGATTGTGATTGTCCCCTTTACCTGATTAAGGTGTGGGTGTGGCCGGTCGGCGGGGGATGTTTGCTTCTCTTGGGCATCTGATCCCACCTCTGGTGTTTTCAAAGGTCCGTGTTTGCCTTTCTCTTAATTTTTTTTAATTCTTTATAGGATTTATGAGATTGATTAATTTTCGTTATCTTCAGGGTAATTAAAAGGCTAGAGTGATTAACGTGAAGCGAGATATGAATTATTACATATTTTGGCCTTATAAACCATAGGGTGTAGTGGCTTAATTGTTATGTCGTGTCATCTTTTCGTTTTTCTAGTGTCACAGTTAAAGAACACAAAATGACGACAGAACAAACCTTCAAAACAGAATTTCAACCCCTAAATTTGTCGCCATTTTTCTTTGTCTTTTTGCCCCCCTAATTCACAACCTCTTTGATTTTTTTCCTCCCTCAAAACAAATCAAAATATACATGACACGGAGACGGTACTTTTATTTTGTTAATTTGCGACTGAATCTTGTGGCAGTTCAAGTGTCACGGCGCCCTGAGTAGCACAAGTCCTGGTTTGGGCGCCAGGCGCGCTAGGTTGATCACTGTCATTTAGTCTTAGCAAAATTTAATATTAATTTGGGTTTGTTTAGTGTCCAAGTGTCTAGAAAAGGTGCTATGCTGGCCCTTCGGCAACTCGGACGACATCAAGGGCAAAAGCGATTTGGTCTCGCCTTCATGAAGCAAGTCTTATCTTAATCTCGTGAAGCTGAATTTACCGTTCTGACACCTAGAGACTGCTCTTTTGTCCCTATATATACCAGATTCCGTCCAGATTGAGATGTGTCATTGTTTTGGTACAGTCTTACTACCTAGAGTTGTGTTAACAATTGGTCGCCTTGGCGCCCGAAAATGGTGCCTTTATTGTCCTTTCTGCGTTGTAGTCCAGGTATCGTCTTACTTACCTTATGATCAGAAGTCTAATAAAAGAGGACGTCACATGGGGCTGTTCGGTAGCTCAAGCATGCAAAACCTCCTGACCATCTCTGACAAAAAAGGGAATATTCGTTTTAAAAACCAAAAGGATACAATTTGTCATGTAAACAACACCATTCAGTGTAAATTCCATGGTTCCAGGACGATGATGGGAGCACTTTGGGGTGGGTGGGTAGAAGTTTAATAATAAATTTGTTTCTGCTGTAGTGAGCTATGTGCCCCGTGAAATTTCGTAGAAAATATTTAAAATGAGTACAATATATTGCTTGTCATTAACCAGTATTTGATGCTACAGCTGGTGAGCACGTGTGGGACACGCGTGCTGGGTATGACACGATAACATTATTTCTATGGATGATATAGAATGCGAGCCATTTGATTGATTTGATTTTTAAAGAAAAATTGTGATTAATTAAGCTGTATTTAAGACACTTTCCCCGAAAGATTTTTCCAATTTATAAAATTTTCATGCGAATTACTCTTTATGCATACGTGCTAAAATTCCCACTTGAAAAAAATACATACATGTACTTTGAAAGAAAAATAAAATCCATTCTGTGTCTAATCTATGGCCAAGTTGAAAACTGCATGCATAATTCGTCAATATTTTTGGATTACCTGCAACGAAGAATACTACGATCGGAATAAGAAGTCATACTGAATTTTAACTCCTGTGAATCAATCTAATTAAAATTAGATCCTTTGATCCCCTCACGTATATCGCTGCCTTATGTGCCTTGAGCTTTGAAAGAGTATGACTACAGTTCTAAATGTTAGTCATCATGGTATATTTCAACGCAATGTTTAAAGTGAAAACCATTGTGTTTATTGCAAGCTGGAATCCTGTATGTGCAGTTGGGGAAATCATGACATGCAAATGTTAGACCTAATACATATAGGCCGAGATTTTTAGGGCTGTGTCATGGTGGAAACTAAGGGCTTACGAATGCTTCAGAGATCTTGCAAAAGGGCCAATGTCCTTCATGTGAAACATAGAACTTTTGTCAATATAGATATTCCTGGTAGTTTTCTTGCTTCAGTTACGTACATCCTGGGATGTTTGATTTATTTATATATTACGGTGTCTCCTTGATTTTCGACAGTGGTATAACATTTTATGAAGGGGTAGATAGACCTGGAATTGAAATGTTCATAAGCAAGTGCTTCACAATCTTGCAGATATGGAATACTAGTTCAGATGATATACACATTCAGTTATGAAAGAAATAATGGACGCGTAGAAGTAATTTCTATTCCGTGATAAATTTAGCACATTCATTTTTGCTTTTAACCCCCCCCCCCCCCCCCCCCCCCCCCCTGTGAAGATTATGCAAATATATTTCTATATTCATATGAAGCAGAATTTATTCAAAAACTTCTACGTGAGAAGAAAAAATCTCTCGCTGGGGCCTTCAATTCAACATTTCGATATATCGATGACGTTTTGCCTATTAACAATAATAACTTTCATTCATATGTCGATTCGATATATCCCTGTGAGCTTGAAATAAAGGACTACACAGAGTCGTCCACTTCTGCTTCATACTTAGATATTTTATTGAAAGTAGACATTAACGGCAAATTGACAACTCAACTGTATGACAAACGGGATGATTTCAGTTTCTCCATCATCAACTTCCCTTATTTATATAGCAATATTCCATTATCTTTAGCATATGGTGTTTATATATCTCAACTGATTCGATATGCAAGAGCTTGTTCTGCGTATAGTCAGTTTTTAAATCGAAGTAAGCTACTGACAAACAAGTTGATGGTACAGGGGTTTCAACAGTCTCGATTGAAGTCAGCATTTCGCAAATTCTATGGTCATTACAACGATCTAGTTCGTCAATACAACCTATCATTGAGTCAAATGCTGTCTGACGTGTTTCATACCGATTGTTAAGCCGTTCTTGGCACACTGATTTTGACTGCGGATAACTCCGTTTACCTGAACAGGATATAGGGCTCACGGCGGGTGTGACCGGTCGACAGGGGATGCTTACTCCTCCTAGGCACCTGATCCCACCTCTGGTGTGTCCAGGGGTCCGTGTTTGCCAAACTATCTATTTTGTATTGCTTGTAGGAGTTATGAGATAGATCACTGTTCGTTATCTTCCCCTTTCATACAATTGTACATGCAATGCATACAATTATGAAAATACAGTAAAACACAATACTAAATTATATAATACAAATGACAAAAAAAGGGGAATACATAGAATTTTCTTTTTACAGATCCATGAATTCACGGTTAACGTCTACATTTCTTTTTTGGTTGAGTTTGCGTGTTAACTATTGTCTAGTGCGGAAGTTTAGTTTACGCATGGCTAGTTAACTAGTGCATGTGAACTAATTTTAGTTTAGAATTGAAAACATGGGTCTTTGTCAATTCTACAAGGTCTTTTCGATAACGGTGCTGAAGGAATACAGATGTACCGGCATTATAAATCAAACTACAACTTCTTTACCGATAACCGTCATAAATGTCCCCAAAATTACGAATGATATACATGTAATTTAGAATAGTTGTCAAAATTGCAAATATTTAGCTCGCTTTCCTAATGGAGAACGGCTGGCTTCGATTGAACTTGCATTTTACCACGCCTTAGGCAAGAGTAAATCGTAAAACAGAAGTCTAAATTAGTGTAATCGATTAGTATTTTGCTGAGATGATTGAAAACATGCATCTCTTAGTCGTTTTTGTCGTATATTCTTCACAATTAACCTCTTCTTGTTGTGCGGACCTACTTTTCCCCACTTTGTCCGTCATTTTGAACTAGGCCGCCAGTACGTGGTAGAATAGTTAATAATTTTCTACTCGACTTGATCACTTACGGCAAACTAAAGCACTTTCGGGTAAACTAAAGTTTTATTTTTGTGTGGTATGCGAACTAAACTATCGTTACTGACACTCGCTAGCAGATTTAAGAGGCCGGTTATAGCATGTAACTGGGTTTCGTATGTAACAAAAAATGAACAGTCGAAAAGATCGTATGTCTGTTTCTGGTATCCATGTACAAGAATTGCGTCCTAGGAGAAAAAGATGCTCATCATTCGTCTTGGTACAAACGTTCGGCGGAAAGGAGGACTTCGAGATTTCATCCTACCAGGAGTTGCGTAAATCTAAGGTGAACAGGAACATGTAAAGTGTTTGAAAATATCTCAAATGATGGCGTCACAGAACCTGAATACAATGTACGTCTGGAGTTTGTGCAGGGGGATTAGCGGTGAATTAATTTACAAATAAATCTATACTAGGTGTCCTATCAATCCTATACAAACTTATCATGTCCTATAAAGTCTATTTTCTATAAA
This sequence comes from Ostrea edulis, assembly GCF_947568905.1. Classification (NCBI taxonomy): domain Eukaryota; kingdom Metazoa; phylum Mollusca; class Bivalvia; order Ostreida; family Ostreidae; genus Ostrea; species Ostrea edulis. Next base: position 59,731,230 of record NC_079169.1, on the reverse strand, counting down.
AATGTCTATACATCGTTCATATAAAACACCAAATATAAATGATGTCGCGTTTAACTCACTTTTACCTTGCGTCAACAGACAATTGGGTACAAATCAGATTCGCACAAAACTTTACTATGTTTACTCTTGAGAGTTTTACATACGTTATTTGAAGAAGCCACAGCTAGTCTATACTTGGATTTTTCAACACCTGGATATAGATTGAACTAATTATAATTATGGATGTTGCTAATCACAGGCTCTTTATAGCACCACGGATCATGGATAATATTCCTTCCAAATCATGCCGCCAGTTCCTTAAGCTCCAAAGGGATAGATGCTGTCAATATAAGCAACATTCTTCGTCATATCTTGCGTTCAGTTGTGTATTCCAACTTATTTCAAGTTCAAGTCTACACCCAGTATTTCCTACAAATATACTACTATTGCATCCAAACTTTTTAATTATAAACAAACTTTGCAGTGCCTAGATATAAACCATCTTATACTTAATCCACCTAGTTGTTCTTGTTCTTCATCTTCTTTCAACGATGGTCCAGCTGGACATGTCATTACTGGTGATGTTGATATAGTTGAAAATGAGGACCTTAAAGAACTTCATCTCTGTTATAAATTCTGTTGAGGATTATGCCAGACAGTGAGTTAAATATGAAAATGAAGAACTTGATCCATTGTCAGAATGGATTAAAAGTATAAGAGGAATATTAAAGTCCCGCATTAGTCATATTAAAACAAAAGTAGGTACCATCTATCCTTCTGTCTTTAGTAAACCAGAGGTGATAACAGAATTAGATAGGTTACATTAGGAATATGTCTCGGTTCCAGCTAACAAAGCTTGTAACGACATTGCCCATGTTTGTAAGGCTCATTATTACAACAATTTTAAACGAATATGGCATTAATTCCACTTTTAGTCAACGTACACTCCAACTACCCTTTCAAAAGACGAAATTCTTCAAAACCATGCTTCTGTTTTAGACACATTTAATACCCCAGTCAATGGGTCGGATGAATATGAGTTACCGTACCTATACTGGATTCCTAAACTTCATAAAAAAAACCTACAAATAAAGATACATTGCTGGATCCAGTAAATGTTCTACCAAGCCCTTACCTTTGGTCCTCACGAAAATTTTAACATTTGAATATTAATATGTACTGTGCCACTACTAGCTGCAATAATGTAGCCCTATCCAATTTTTTTTTTATTCTGACGTTTTCGGGATAGGGCTACAATTCCATAGGATCTCCGTAATGGTGCAAAATAATTTTATGAATAACCGATAATAAACTCTGTGTATTAGTCCCAAATGTTGTTTACACCGAAAGGAGTACCAACTTTGTGCTCGGGCATGTCTAATAAAGGTGTTTTTCATTAAATGTAATGTACAGCATGCAAAATTCTTCGTCTGCTCCGCCATGCTTGTTATCGCGAGATCTCGTAGGTGGATCTAATGAAAGCCTAAACATTGACAATCAGCGCGAAAATGTAGTTACTCGAGCCACTTCGACAAAGAAAGGAAAATCATATTGTTGCAGAAAGAATTTACACTCTGCTGTTCGGTTTTTAACTTGATATTTAATTCAAACCTTTTCAATACCGACGAAATAGCTTTCGCCTCCATACTTGTCCATTGATGTAAATACTACCTTATATGGCATATGCAAATGACTTGACAATCGGAAGTTGAAACTTCAGTACATCAAACATGGCGCACAAATATGAATCGAGGAATTGGAATTTATCGAAATTGTTGAAAACGGTCGAATAGAGCCTCACAAATCTAAAGTTGCAGGTTGTAAATTTATATATTGACTAAGAAACAGAATATCATTTTATTTACGTAAAGAAAGTCAGGAAATGTTTAGAATGAGCGCAAATGTTGCGGGAGTGAATCACTCCCGCATTTGCACCATTACGGAGATCCTAAGGAGTTGTAGCCCTCTCCCTAAAAAAAAAAAAAATCAGAGAGGGCTACATTATTGCAGCTATGCCACTACATATGCCAGAAGTGGTGTGGATTCTAAAAAAAATTCTAAAGTACTTTTAGTAAATTTGAAATCGCAAAACTTTTCAAATCAACAATACAAGACGTATGACTTTTGAACACTGTACAAGACCATTCCACACGATAAATTAAAGACTAGACTGTATGACCTCATGGACAGTTGTTTCTTCAACAAAAATGGAAAACGCAAATATTCCTGTCTAGTGATCAGCCATCCAAAAAAATTACTATGTTAAACGCCACTCTGATTCCACGCACAAGTGCTCTGAAGTTGAAATAAAAAATATGCTGGAGTTCCTCATTGACAATATCTTCGTGGTCTTTGGTGACCAGTCTGTTGGAATCCCCATTGGCACGAATTGTGTTCCTTTGTTAGCTGACCTGATTTTATATTCCTATGAAGCAGAATTTATTCAAAAACTTCTTCGTGAGAAGATAAAATCTCTTGCTGTGGTCTTCAATTCGACAATTAGATATATCGACGACGTATTATCTATTAACAATAATAATTTTCATTCATATGTTGTGGCCGAGTGGTTAGAGCATAGCGCTTAAAATCACACGATCTCTCACCTCTGGTCGGCGCGGGTTCGAATCCCGCTCGCGCCGGTGAGTGCGAACGTTTCTCAGTTTACTAACGGAAGGTTGTTGTCACTCAAGCTTCATGTACTCATACGGTATATCATAATGGTTTGGTTTTGTAAATTATGCTCCCCGAAAAATTACAGGGGGGCATATAGTCGCTGTCATGGCTATCAGACAAAGGTCACTCGAGGTCATTTTGTAAAGGTCAACGTCACTCAACATATACCTTATCTATGAAAAAGAAACCTTCATTTCAACGGTTATTAATCAAGCGAGTAATTCGTCATATGAAGTAGTTCATTGGTTATATGCATTTCGGGGAGCATCCATCAGTTTTGCTGATATTCTTGTATTTCAAAGTAAAGAGTGGAGGTAATTGAGGGCAGAGGTGAGGGAAAGTGGAGTTTATTATTTATTTTTTACACTATTGTGAATAGTCCTATTTTCATTTTTAAAATCCTTTTTTTTCCTATGGAAAAATCCTATTTTCCTGTATTTTTAAAGTTAAAAGTTGCCATGATCCATGTCATTTTTACCCCCTAAAACATAAACATTTTAAATGATGTTGGCAATCGGCTGCAGAGGGTTTTTTCCAAAGTTCACAACCGTAGAGAACCGTGGAGAGTACGATTGACTTGTAAAGAAGCGATAAAGATATATAGCGTAGTTCTAATCCTTGTAGAATCCTAGAATTTGTATAGATCCGTTTGTCCAACTCTCTATTTTGTATTGCTTATAGGTGTTACGAGATTGATCACTGTTCGTTATCTTCACCTTTCATGCAGGACAAAGACAAGTAATGTTAATTTTCTGAAAAGAAACCATTTCTATTTATCATAAAAGGTGTTTGAAAATGATTCGCTTCAAATCCGAAATAATCATGTATTAGGGTACACGTATATGCAGAATATATATTTTTAAGGAATTAATGGAAATGTTGGAGGTGTAGCTTTCTTTCCAAATGCTTAGCGTATTCAAATTAGGATTACAATCTGGATTTTGTTAAAATAACGAAATCTAGCGTACTGATAAAATAGTGGTTTTGGTTTAGAGGGCTCTATGCTGTGTATAAACGGCTGACAAATTTTAATTCACAAAATACTTGACAATTTCGCTATCAGGAGTATTATATAACCTAGTTACATATAACGGGGAAAAAACTTTAAAGGCATTGACATGATATATGCTAGTGTTTTATCCAGGTGCAGATTGAAATTTGTTTGAAGTAAGTTCTTGACACGAGTCTGAATAACATTCCGCTTCAAAATAGAACTCTTAATTGTAGGACAGGGAGAGGATTCATACTGACATGATGCTGGTCACGTGTCTCTATCGAGCAGTGTGGGGTAAAATCTTCATTTTGCGATTTTTAGTCTTAGTTCTTTACGATGCTATCTTTGTCGTCAACAAAGTAAAACTTGATTCAATCCCAAACGTTATTAATGAGCTATACATTTTATTTGTTTCCATACCTGCGTAAAGAGGCACACGAATAATGACTCTGGGATGCCGCGTGTCCGTCTCGTCAAAGCACGTGCAGAACGAGATTTTGACTTGGCCGCATCGTCTGCTCACAGGATACTTAATAAGGGCCAAATATTAGTTAACATAATTGATATCTATCAACAGGATCTTATTTCCAATATGAAGATGAAGTCTGATCCCAAGAACATTGGAACAATTGAAAATGAAAAATTGTGTAGTAAATTGGACGTACGCTCGACACACGACCACGCATCTGCTAGTTTAGACGACCTCAACAGCGACAAAGAACTTTCGTTTCACGTTGTTTGTTTTGGTTTTTTAATCTAAATTTGTCTACCCTTTTTAGAATAATCTTAACAAGATTTCTTTTAATTGAGTACATTAACTGTGTAGTGGATGTAGGGTTATCGCTTCATGAAAGAATTGCTTTCGTCTCGGGATAACGCAATTTTACTCCATCATTTGTATCCCGTCTTCCTCTCAAGCGAAGTCTTCATGCAATCTTCCTAGGATAAGAGCCCATTAACTGCCAAACATATGTAAAACTGTTTAATTCCCATTTCTTTTATGAAGAATAAGATTATCATTAGAATCATTTTCAAAATTGACGAGAAGGCAGCTTAACGTATCACTAATTTGTAAGGTGCTTTTATTTCAGTGCCTATCATTTCTTTAATTAAGTAAACCAACACCTATAGGATTTTATATCTGTATACTATTTTTAGATATTACGGACGGGGTCGAATTACTAAAACTTAATTTAAGATTTTTAGTTGTAAATGTTGTGGAAGAAGATAAATTTTGCGAATAAGATGGTGTATTTAACTTTTTTGCGAATTTTGTAAGAATGTGCGAAGTTTTGTGACGAGTGTGCAATATTAAAAAAGAGTGCATATATATGATTTAAGGTAGCTCATTACACTAAAATTAAATTTAATGGCTCGTTAAAACACCTTATGAAGTATGATTTCACCATCGGAAGACCGGGGTTCGAATCCCGGCCCCGACAAACCTAAGTCAGTAAAACAGGTAGTGACAGTTCCATCTCCAAACGCTCGGCATCAGGAGTGAATGCAGTGACGTAGCTAAGTTTGAAATATTTGTAAGCAGGGGGTCTGGGAACTGAGGACATTTTTCGTAATATGTAATAAAAATTTAACGAAAATATTTGTAAGCACGTGCATACAGTGCTACTGTGTAGCTACGCCACTGGAATGTGAGTCACGGGTGCTTACCTTAAAAACGGATGTCACAGTGACACCGATCTTGATGACGTCTCCATATGAGTGAAGACGTTAAACAAGATACAATCAATCGAAAGAGTGATACAAGCTCTCAAATATTTTATATGAATTTTTATGATTTTCTCCGGAATGATAAAAAGGCGTTTTGTTTGCAAATAAGAGATTCTAGAGTCCAAATTTTGCTGTGATTTGGTGCATGATATGAATATCTAATAAAACATGCCTGAAAGATTCAGATATAAACATTCTACTTTTTTTGTTTTTGGTTTTTTGTTGTTGTTTTTTTTAGAAAATACTTATGAAAATTGAAAACGTTGTTAATGTTTTTTTTTAAATCTATGGATGAAATCTTAAAAAAAACCCAAAAAAACATGTCGATTAGAAAAGAGATATATCGAAGAAATATATTATAAAAAGAAATTGAAACTTGAAAAATATTTTAAAAACATTAGCAAAGAACGTTTTCAATTTTCATAGATATTTTTTTATTTAAAAAATTAGATCGTCGATCTGAGTCGTTTAGGCATATTTTCTTAGATATTCATATTATGCATCAAATCATAGCGAAATATGGACTCTAGAGTATCTTATTTGCAAACAATGTACTTTTTATCATTCCGAGGAAAAAAAATTCATATCAAATAATTGAGAGCCTGTATCATTCTTTCGATGGTGAAATCATACTTCATAAGAGTTGTTTTAATGAGCCATTAAATAAATTTTTTGTGAAATGACCTACCTTAACCACACCCCAAATAAAATAATTATTGCATAATAAAGCCGGGCCGGTCTCGGCGTTTCGGTGGAAACTAAGATAAAAGAAGACAAAATAATTGTCGGAACGATGTGGTACATGTAAGCATCCATTTAGTGTTAACAATAAATTTCCGATTATGGATGCTAAGGTTTAGAAGGGGCAGTAAAAAATTGGGATTTTCCTTATCATGGGCGGATCCAGGAATTGCGGTTAGGGGGCGCAACTTCATGAGGCTGGGAGTTACCTTCACTGTGGGCCCAGGGAGCGAAGCTCCTGGATTTTACAGATTTTATAAGACTTGAAATATGTCTCCTATGTAGTCATTTTAAATATTTTCTGTCATTTTTCATATTAATAAAATAATTAATAATTACGCAGATTTTAAGGAGTATTGGGGGATGCAAGTTCTCTCAGTAAAAGTGATTCAATAAATCAAAAGATTTTGTCATTTATGTCTCCGAGAGTGGAAGAAATAATTGCTTTTATACATCGAAATAATGAAACATTGTTAAGATAGATCAATATACATTGTACCAAAATATATTTAATAGATCGTTAAAGCACCTCATGGTGTAGAAAGAGTGATACAATTTTTTACCCCGGAATATTTGACAAATACATGAATATATTAAATAGAAATGAAATGGCGAAAATTGATAAATATTGTGATTTTTCAAATTGGAATTCAATCGAAATTAATTTGATGCCGATCAAAATTATGAAAAGTGGTAAATCAACGTTCTCTGTTGTAAAATGGTTCACAAATTAAATGAATTCATTACGCAAACTAATTTCTAGTGGTAAGTACATCAAACAAACGGTAATTTCATTATATTTTTCTATCAATTTTAATCTAAATAGTATTTTATTATGATAAATGGTACTTTTCCCACGGGTTTAACTTGCAATATTTCTGATTTTGGCCATTTTGTTTCAATACCTTTTACAAAATTTGTTTGTCTAATTTATCTTTTTTTCTCCCCATTTCATATGTATCTTGAAGATAAAAAAAAACCCAACAAAACAAATGGCGGTTTTAATTTACATAAATATTAGAACGCTTCCCTGGGTATTCTTGGCATGGACTGTTAGACAAAACACTTTTTATATTATTCCGGAAGAAAACGCACTAAAATCATATAAAATAATTAAGAATACCCAGGGAAGCGTTCTAATATTTATGTAAATTAAAACCGCCATTTGTTTTGTTGGGTTTTTTTTATCTTCAAGATACATATGAAATGGGGAGAAAAAAAGATAAATTAGACACCCTTTTGATGGTGAAGTCATACTTCCTTAACGTGCCATTACGTCGCAATCAACTTTAATCAAAGAGGTACAACTCTTGCATGTACCTCAAGAGCTCAGTTTAAAGCTAAAAGGTTAACATCCACAGTAAAATATTTTTATTTTTTTCTAGGGATTAAAGATTTTAAATTATCACCCTGATACAAACTATTTACGAGCCCAGGCGGTTTCTAATGTTAAAGATATATGTATTTCTATAAATGTTGAAATTGTTGATCTTTACAACGCTTGCGTTATGGCCATTTATGTAAAACTGATCTAGAAAGAGATACAAAATGGCTAGTATGAACCTGGAATGATAGTTTCTTCATAAATGGGCTGGCCAGTCTGCATGACCTCCACTTGAATATACGCCTCTGAAATAATGGATACACGGATGAATGTGGCCAAGTCCATTCTGAGAGAATTGATCGATTACGTTGAAAAGATGAGACTCCGATCGTCCACTCAAATGACAGGTTTGAGGAAAGAAAGTAATCTGGCAAGGCTCTGTCTGTAAATGCATAAATGTCAATGCGATAACTGGACCTGAAAATTGAATGATGGACTGTTTATCGAATATTTTAACTCAGAGTTATCTGAAGTTATCTCTCTTTGTCTGCAACTGCTCTTAATACAATCTGCATACTGTAAAAATTACAATGAAGTGCAAATTATGATTGCTCGCGCATAGACGAGTAAACCGGATGGGAAAAAAATCTTTTTACCTTGTCTGTGTAGAATGTCACATAAGTGCGTTTATGATGACGAGATGAATAGTTCAGACCAGCCAATTCCATTCTGTCACCGATTTGTGGGAAGAGCGTGTACCCAACCTAGCGATATAAAAGAAAATACTCTCATTGGTGGCCATCCCTCCACCCGGATAGCCTACCCAACCCTCCCCTATGGATCCTTGTTACCTACTCTACCTCCACCCGAATTACCTATCCAACCCTCTACTCGTATTACCTACCCAAACCTGCACCTGGAATACCTATCCAACCCTTCACGGTCGTGGTAGATCGTTCGCTTAATAACCGAGAGGTCGTGAGTTCGAGCCCCGCTCTTGTCATGGCCGCGTCCAAACCTAACGCGTAAACATGGGTAGTGATTGCTCCTTCACCAATCGCTCGGCATTTGAAAGTGAGATTCGCGGGTATTTCGGATATGACCTCAAAAGCGGAGGTACCGTGTTGGCACTTTAAAGAAACATCACTGCTACGGCCCTGAGCACTAAGCATAGGTCTAAATTTGTTATACCACACCTACAACTGGTGACATCTCAATGGAAAACTTATACGGTACCAATTTTGATGCACCAGATGTGCATTTCGACAAATAATATGAATGATTAATTCTTAACGGGACGTAAAATAAACAGACAACCCGAATGGCCTACCCAACCTTTCATTCGAATTACCTATCCAACCCTTCACTGGATTACATGTACCTATCCAACCCACCACTGGATTACCTATCCAACCCTCCACCGGATTACCTATCCAACCCTCCACCGGATTACCTAACCAACCCTCCACATGATCACATATCCAACCTTCCACTGGATTACATGTACATATCCAACCCACCACTGGATTACCTATCCAACCCTCCACCGGATTACCTATCCAACCCTCCACCGGATTACCTATCCAACCCTCCACTGAATTACCTAACCAACCCTCCACTGGATTACATGTACCTATCCAACCCACCACTGGATTACCTATCCAACCCTCCACCGAATTACCTATCCAACCTGCCACTGGATTACCTATCCAACCCTCCACTGGATTACCTATCCAACCCTCCATCGGATTACCTATCCAACCCTCCACCGGATTACCTATCCAACCCTCCACAGGATTACCTAACTAACCCTCCACAGGATCACATATCCAACCCTCCACTGGATTACATGTACCTATCCAACCCACCACTGGATTACCTATCCAACCCTCCACCGGATTACCTATCCAACCCGCCACCGGATTACCTATCCAACCCTCCACTGGATTACCTATCCAACCCTCCACCGAATTACCTAACCAACCCACCACTGGATTACCTATCCAACCCTCCACTGGATTACCTATCCAACCCTCCACCGGATTACCTATCCAACCCTCCACTGAATTACCTATTCAACCCTCCACCGGATGACCTACCCAATCCTTCATCCGTATTACCCTCATAAAAATACTAGTAATGTTTAATCGGAACTCCCTCAGATTGTTTAGTTTAGTTGGAATATACCGAATTTTCTCGTCAACGTCAGAAAGATACTAGTCACTTGATTACATATACATGAACCGCAATAATCATCTTAGACTCTGAAATGGTGATATATCTTACAATGTTCTCTTTCCATATGCCAACACCTAGATCAAATAAAACAATACTGACATGGATAGGATCATCGAACTTGGTATTCATGGGTTAGAAAAGGAGACTAGGATTGTGGATTGTTTTTCAAGGCCAAAGGTACACGGGCAATTATTTAGAAACAAAATAGAAAGCTCAGGGTGATCAAAGTTGGTGCACATATTCCACTACATGTATCATAGACTATTTGTATTGTATGATGCATTGTTTCTGTGAGTCTTTTTGTTACGGGCGTCTGATTGTTCCTCCTTCAGCCACTCGTGGTAGAATAAAGAGTATCGATTGTAATAGAGTTTAGATATACACGAATTCCTGATGGTAAGAAGGTATGGTTTTCTCAGGGTCAAGGCCATAAAGATGCATTCTTGTTTGCATGAAATGCTTTTAAATCAATTGCTGTTCACATAATCTGTAACTGTCAGAGCCCCCCCTTTTTTTTTTTTTTTTTTTTTTTTTACCAAAGAGTGATTTGGATGTGCATCCTTTCATTGATTGTTATGTGAGCGTTGCTCTAGTTTATGTTGTGATTTCTTAACACCCTGAAAAACGCCCACTAAACGTGTCTAGGTACTTTACCTGAACATCAATACTGTCAAATATATCAATCATGTGTCGGGATGCATCCATTGTTTTTCCATTCCACAGGAAAGGTTGGCTGTGTCCCCCACATTGCCCCCAGTGCCAGCTGACGGAGAAATGAGTCAGTAACTTCCCACGCCTCTGCTTTTGGGCCTCGTTGTATACATCTTGCAGACGGTCCAAGAAAGTCGTTCTCTGGCTGACGTCATGGGAACATTTAATTGAGGCGTAAGCTTCGTTGTTAACAGCAACCCCGTCAAACTTTTCTAGGTCTGTTTCTAAATAGTACAGGAAGAACTAAAGCAAAACAGTTTCTTTAAAGGACTAGTATGTCTGCATGTTTACTTCAAATTAAATCTTTTTCTGCGAATGTGTAAACATTCAACTTATTTTTAATGTAACAAAATGCTGAATAAGCGTGAGCACTACGTGCCGTCCAAGTTTTTTCCCCAGCCATGTCACGTGATGCATGTACAGGTTTTTTCAGTTTTAAAACCCCCCACCTAATCTTAAAACAAGACGAAAGGAATGGACTACTTTAAAATGACACAGCAGCTTATGTTTTATATCTTATTAGTGGGTTTTTTCTTTCTTTTATTGATAAAATGATAGAAATCATATCAATGCCGATTTTGAGCACTTTGACTACATTTTGCTCTCAGCTGCACTTAGAAAATCATCCGGAATTCAGAGGTTTCATTCAGGCCGAGTAGGACGTTTGAATACATGTTATTAACATCACGTAATGCAAAAGTGTTGTTTTTATTTTTTTAAAGAGAAAGTAAATTATTTAAATGTCCCTCAGGGAACCCCATTTGAATATAGCTTTTTCAAGTATGGAATCCCGTTTCTGATAATTAAGTGATTGTTTTAAATTACTACTTTAACGATAACCAGTTCCGTTAGTACTTAAATGCGTTTTTAAAAATATTGAAGTAAAAATTTACATTGAGATTTTACATGTAGTTCGCGCCTGAATTCTATCTTGCTTTTTCTCGCAGTCTGTAAAATTCAGGGTCTACCCACCGTGCTCTTTCTGCAACGTTTGCATTGTATGTGCATGCTTCTGAACAATATTTTGGTATGAATAGAAAAAATGATTTATATTGGTGATAAAACGAGAACTTTCAGCTTTCAAAAAAAACCATTTTCCCCGCAACGTTCATACATTCAACTGTGCAGCAAAATCTAAGAAAGTTGTGGTAAAATTAATTGTCATTTCATTATTTTTGCACAAATTGAACTGCAGTGACTCTTTAAGTTATGCTATGTTCGTATATGCTTACTTGTGCAGTGATCATTATACCAGACAACATATGGAACCATCCGCCGTTCTGAAACATCAGCGTCACTTGCGGCAAATAGTGCATATATATTTAGATTCGACACATGGGTATGACCCTCCAACAAGGTCGTTCTTAATAAAGTGATATCGCTACCAGCACAGCTGTTTGCATGGAAACCTGGCTTTAACTTATGATATATGTCTGCTAGATATATACTAGAGACCTCGCGACCAGGAAGATTGCAGGTCGCCCATAACCACTGTCGTTTCTCTCGAGTATTCCAAGTATGGGTGAAACATGGACTATGCTTGCTATCCCAGGTCAAGAAATCAGTTTGGTCACATCCGGGGATTTGAGGATCAAATCCATCTCGCCAAACATACATGGCATACTGCTTTCGTTCATTTGTTGTGGTTCCCGTTAGAAAACACATGGTTCCCGACATCAGACTCAGAAACAGCACAAAATTTCCAATCATTTTCAATGTGGTGACGCTAATGGTTTGTGTTGCGATATAGATATTCGAGAAATGTGAAGGACAGAAAGGTATTATCAGTATTGATATATTAATAGATATTGTTCGCGTGAGGTGACGTCACGTCGATGAATGTTTTCAAATCTCAAGAGAGTAGACAACTAGACATCAGGTTGTTGTGGGAAGTAATAACACGGGCACCAATCAATCTACTGCATAACCAAAAGTCGCATCATTGACATCCAATTGTGCAGTAGACCCCCTAGATTCAGTTGCGTTGGGGGTAAGTTGACCCAGATAAAGGAAATTGGGCCTCAGAAAGTAAAAATACTCCCCTTACTTTCACAACTTTTGGTTGTGCAGTAGATCGATGGGTGGCCGTAAATAAGAACCCGGTTTTGAAAAGAATATATTGTAAAACACACTTACATTTACAAATTAGGATTCACAATTGAATAAATTGGTGTGGTTTTCCAAGACGTAAAAGTATGGATTGTGTATATTTACATGTAACACGTAAATATAATTATAATACAGAAATTACTCCTTGCTTTCATTGTTTATATGCCGCCCTAGTACAAACAATTTAAACATTTATTTCTTAGGTCTATACATGAATGTTTTGGGTGTTTTTCGTGTATTTTCTTTATCTATTTTTTTTTTTTTATGCTTCGAAAAACTCGCCATAAAAAGCAGGCCCCATTTTGACGCAAGCGTGAGTTTCTATATATGAAGTACTATATAGTATTTCAAAACTATCAACAAATCATTGGTGAATGTAATTATATAAATCTTTTTGTGCGGAAATTTTCACAAGTAATGAGTCTTGTTTACAGATGCTTTCTTTATGCTGACAAGGAGGTGGTCACTTAATAAAGACAAGCTATAACATATATCCACGTGCATCAGCAGAGGCAGTAAATTTTCAAAGGGGGTTTGCGACCCAGTTTGTACCTTTTCCGGCCCAAAAAGGAAGCCTTCGAAGATCCTAAAATAGCAAAAATGACTTTGTTTTGTTTATAATGTTCAACCAAAATGGGGAAGCGATTGCAACTCTCATAAATCCTATAGATCCGCCACTGATTGTAACCCTCATAAATCCTATAGATCCGCCACTGATTGCAACCCTCATGAATCCTATAGATCCGCCACTGCTGCCCCATATATACTAGAATATGTTCGTAAAACACAATGATCCCCGGCTTGGGTATCATTTGAAGAGGCAAAATGCTTGATCAAGTTTAATTTCAACTGGTACCAGCTATTAAGTTTACAGAATGTAACAATATCGATAGAAGATGTCCCAACATTAAAGTAAATGTATGTACAGCTACCGATAGTGAAGATGAATACGAATTGAGATTCTCGGGAACAATTTGAGGTGACATATTATAATCATATATTTTAATAAAACCTACGTTGTGATACCTAAAAGTTGTCAACAACTTCATGATTAGCATTTTAAAACTTGTTGAGCATTATGCTCACTGATAAAGTAGTGTGGAGTTCATGATTGTTTACAACTACAGTACTACCTTCGTATTTCAGTCTTATTTTTGCAACATACAACGTTTCTTCTCTCCTAATCAGAATGGAAAGGAGTTCAGCAATTTTTAATAGCTAAATGCTTAGGGCGAGGAATGTAATTCAACAACTCAGTTAAAATTCTATAGTATGACGAGATGTAACAAATAAGGTAAACTACCATCCAAGAACAAAACATAAATTCGAATGCACAACAAAAATTACAGTATGTGAGATAAAACAGAAAGTAGCGTTTGCGGAATATCTAACGAATCAGTGCACAGGGATTTGCTCTCGTTTAAAAAATATAAACAATAAAGTAATGTACTTTAACAAGGGTCAGGACATAATATCGGAACCCCCCTCCCCCGCTTCGAACTTCGTTTTCCTTGTAATTTCGCCTAATCACCGTTTCAGATCTTTGTAAAAGTACCTATTCTACAAAGTCATGTAAAAATTATCTCATGTACCCCACAAATCCCCCCCCCGGTGTATTTACTTACGAAGGAGCACAGAAAGGACAACTGCACCCATTCGTAACTTTCGGTATGTAGCCTAACGTAACAGCACAACACGATAAATAAAAGACTAGACTTTCATAGAAAGTTGATTCTTCAATAAATATTAAAAAGATGCTGGAGCTCCTCATTGACGATATCTTCGTAGTCTTTGGTGATCAGGTCTGTTGGAATTCCCATGGGTACGAATTGTGCTCCTTTATTAGCTGGCCTGTTTTGTTATTCTTATGAGGCAGAATTTATTTAAAAGCTTCTACATGAGAAGAAAAAATCTCTTGCTGTGGCCTTCAATTCTACATTTAGATATATCGACGACGTTTTATCTATTAACAATAATTATTTTCATTCATGAACTCGAATTAAAAGACACCACAAAGTCGTCAACATCTGCTTTATACTTAGATATTTTATTGAACATAGATGTTAACGACAAACTAAGAACTGAACTTTATGAAAAACGGGGACTTTAAATTCTCAATCGTCAACTTCTCATATTTATGTAACAATATTCCATTTTAAAACTGTATGGTCCGAATTACAACTTTTTTTCCCATCTCGTAAAAACGCTATTAAATCATCGCACGTATGTAGTTATGAGGCTGTATGAAGTATCATACATTATTTCACCTGTTTTAACCAAAATTATTTGATTTTAAATCGATGTTTACAAATAACCACGTCACGCTGCCATTTCAAGTGACAGTCACGTGACCAGTTCAAACTTTCAGATTACCGGTGGTCTTATCTGTGTAAAGCTCTGTATTTTGTTACAACAGTACCGTGCCATAAGTTTAATAGAAATAAGAACATCAAATACCTCTTAGTAATTCGTTGTTTTACGCTCTTTCAGCCTTAAAACTAGACAGTTGCGTATGAGTTAATACATCATGTTAGGATTCCCCTGACGCGTGTGGGTCTATTTATAGACGTCTAACACTTTAATTTATGCGTTATCTGGAACACCTCGGGCCTTTCACCGAAAACACCGTGTTTTGGGTGAAAGGCCCGGGGTTTTCCGGATGATTTATATATGTACCACACTACATTTACTTTCTAAATAATATTCTCATTGTTTTCTTACATGCAGGCCTGGAGGTTATAAAACTTTTATCGTACTCATACTCAAACTCAGCCATTTTTGTTTCGGGTATAACTCTGAGCAAGCTTTGAAACATACTCGAAACATCTTGAGCATGTACTCCATTTGAGTGTAAGAATGATTTTATAAAAGTTTTATAACCTTCGCTTTTGAGTATGTGTACGATTTAGAGAACATAGTTTGAGTCGTGAGTATGAGAATGTGCTCAAAAAAGTTTTATAACCTCCAGGCCAGATGTTTTCAAGCATGTAATTAAAGGAAAGTTAATAACAGTTACTTTATAATGTAATTAATCTGATTTAACGTAATTATGTACAAAAATAATACATGAAGATCGGGTTATACAGCTTTAACCTGCATATGGTGTTTATGTCTCTCGACTGATTCGATAGAAAGGACTTGTTCTGCATATGGTCAGTTTTTAAATCGAAGCAGGCTACCGACAAACAAGTTGATGGTGCAGGGGTTTTAACAGTCTCGTTTAACGTCAGAATTTCGCAAATTTTATGGTCGTTATAAGGATTTAGTTTGCCAATACAAGTCATCGGGTAAAATGTTGTCTGACATGTTTTATACCAATTGAGGCCAGATTTTGACTACAGATTACCCCGTTTACCCGATCGAGATATACATGTAGGGCTCACAGGGGATGCGATCGGTCGACAGGGGATGTTTACTTATCCTAGGCACCTGATCCCACTTCTGATATATCCAGGAGTCCGTGTTTGCCCTATTCTTAATTTTGTATTTTAGATTGGAGTTATGAGATTGATCAGGTTAATTATTTTCATCTTTTCATTCATGTACATTTCGAATGTACTTCACAACAAACTCGCAAAATGATTCATGTAAGATGTGTATTTTCACAATATTATCAAAGCATACGTTTGTTTAAGAACTGAAATCTGCACTTGTCTTACTTATTTCCTAATTAGCAAATAAATATTAAAGGACTTGATAGGAGACTCAACAAAATATCATGAGCTCCCACCATGTCCAATCTTATGCTATACATGTATACACTGGCCAATCAGAATGTTTATACTCTGTCTTATCACTCTTATGCTATATGGACTGGCCAATCAGAATTTTAATGTCCTGACTGTTCTATGCTATATGAACTGGCCAATCAGAATGTTTATGATATGAACTAACCAATTTGAATTTCCATTTCCAGTCTTATGCTATATGGACTGGCCCATTAGAATTAAGAATTTCCATCTCAAATCCTATGAACCGACCAATCAAACTTTCCACTTCCAGTCTTATGTTGTATGAACCGACCAATCAAACTTTCCACTTCCAGTCTTATGTTGTTTGAACCGACCAATCAAACTTTCCACTTCCAGTCTTATGGTGTTTGAACCGACCAATCAAACTTTCCACTTCCAGTCTTATGTTGTTTGAACCGACCAATCAAACTTTCCACTTCCAGTCTTATGTTGTTTGAACCGACCAATCAAACTTTCCACTTCCAGTCTTATGGTGTTTGAACCGACCAATCAAACTTTCCACTTCCAGTCTTATGTTGTATGAACTGGCCAATCAGGATTTCCACCACAAGAGTACACTCCTCGGAAGTAATGTATACATGGTTGTACAGATTCAAGTCCTTCTTTTACAAACTGATCGACAATATTATAGAGTTCTGCCTCTGATTTTTCAGACGAACGACAGGTCTCAGGAAAAAACGACGTGTGGCAAAGACCCGAATCAGCCTGAAAAAATTAAAAAGTTTTCCTGTAAGGTGATGGACTGATTCATGGCAATGACATTCAAATAATCGCCAATATTATATGAAGTTCAGTAATTCCCATGTTGAAATAGACCGTAACAAATAATGACACTCCTCGTTAATACCTCTTTTATTTTTTTTATATACTTAGTGCTCTTACATACAGCTCTTACAGTGCTGTTAACCAAAAAAAAAAAAAAACCAACAAAACAACAAAAAAACCTGCTGTTTGTTATTATACCTATGTCCTTTTTATGTATTTAATTATTCCTAAGGGTTGTTTTAAATTGTTTCATATGTTATTAGGGTAATCATATCATATCGCTATATATTGATAATAATATTTATGCATTTTAATTCTGACACTATGCATATTTTATTCACATGTATGTGCACATCGATTTTATATTATCATTTCTTTCACATTTGTAAAGCGCTTTAGAGAACTAATGTTGATAGGGCGCTATATAAATCTTTTAATTACAATTACAATTTTAGAATTTTATTCTATACACTTCTTGAACCTTTGTACGTTTATGCTCAAGTACCAAGCATACTTTGTGGTCAGTTCGGAGTGTTATACAAGACAATATATATTTAAAAAATTAAAATTGTCTTATCAAGAACCACATGGATACAGTGTTTCAAACTAGTATGCAAACATAACCTACCATATATTTTTTTATGTTACTCTCGGTCGGTTCAGGAAGGGGCCACACGATTGGGATTAAAGTTTTAGATAGGAATACATGTATATAGGAAACGTCTTTGAAGAACCACAATGCTACACTATATGAGTGTACAAAGACTAACAATTTTGTCACAACATCACCCCTATTATACAAGTACATGATTGTTTAAAGTTTTACATTGGAAATATACATGTTTATAAAATTCTTTATAAATCTTTTTTAAAGACCCACAAGGGAAAATAGGTATTCTCGTGTAATGTAGATTCAAATCTAATGACACTGCCTCTAGAATCATATTATGATAAATTGGGATTTGATATTTTACAAAGGAAAGTGTAATTGCTCAGGTGGACGAAGTGATCCACGGGCCTCTTGTATCCTATATTTCAGCTAACTTGCATGTGATCTTAACAGTGTAAGTTAAGGATCAACTACCTATTAAACTAACTGGTACTTTAAAAATGAACAGGAGAAACTATTTATGTTTAAAAACATGACATGAATGTAGCATATTGTGTGTGATATCATGTGATATAAATTATTTTCAAACATTTTGTGTGCCGTTCTGACACTGTAGCAGTGTGTGCTGTTACATTCAAACACGTGATATGAATGTAGTATTTTGTGTTACGTTTCAAACACGTGATATGAATGTAGTATTTTGTGTTACGTTTCAAACACGTGATATGAATGTAGTATTTTGTGTTACGTTTCAAACACGTGATATGGATGTAGTATTTTGTGTTACGTTTCAAACACGTGTTATGGATGTAGTATTTTGTGTGTTACATGTACGTTCAAACACGTGATATGGATGTAGTACTTTGTGTGTTACATGTACGTTCAAACACGTGATATGGATGTAGTATTTTGTGTGTTACATGTATATAATATGTACATTCAAACAAGTGATATAAATGTAGTATTTTGTGTGTTACGTTCAAACAAGTGATATAAATGTAGTATTTTGTGTGTTACGTTCAAACAAGTGATATAAATGTAGTATTTTGTGTGTTACGTTCAAACAAGTGATATAAATGTAGTATTTTGTGTGTTACGTTCAAACAAGTGATATAAATGTAGCATTTTGTGTGTTACGTTCAAACAAGTGATATAAATGTAGTATTTTGTGTGTTACGATCAAACACTGTAGCGTTGTGTGCTGTGTCACGTTCAAACACGTGATGGATATAGCGTTTAGTGTATGCTATATTTGAATACGTGTGAACGTTACCTTATTTGTATAGAGCGTTGCGTAAATTTGTTTCCCAAGAGTCGAGGCATAGTCTAAACCAGCTATATGCATTCTGTCTTTAATCGTAGGAAACTTCGTAGATGCAACCTGAGATTTGTGTAAAATGAAAAACATATGCATTCACAACATTAGAATACCTCTGCTGACATATTCTATTTAATAACGAAGAAAATGGAAACAGAGAAATTACCTGGACATCGATGCTGTCAAATATGTCGATCATGTGATGTAGGACATCAACGCTTTTACCTCTCCATGGAATTATTTGGGTTTCTCCGTTACGACGACCCCAATGCCATCCGATGGAATAATGCGTTAAAAGACGGTCGCGCACTTGCTTCCGAGCCTGGAGATGAACTTCCTGTAGGCGATCGAGATAAAGCGTCACAATGCTCACATCCCCCGAGCTCTTGACTTTATTGTATGCTTCATTATTCACTGCTACGCCATCAAATTTTTCAGCATTTGAACCTATAGTGAGGAAACAACCTACATATAAGACTGATAATTTACACCACAAAAACATATATAGTTTATATACTGTATAATAATTTACTCACGTGCGCAATGGTCATTGTACCATACTACGTAAGGAACCAGGAGACGTTCTGAGACGTATTCATCACTGACGGCAAACAAAGCGTAAATTTTCAAACCAGGCACCTGTTCGTGACCTTCAGATAATGCTTTTCTCAACAAGTGAACGCCACTACTTTCACAATCCCGTAATAAGAATGATGATTCTAAATTGTTCTTCACATCCGACAGAAAAATTGTTGAAATTTCACGATTAGGAGTGTTGCAGGTCGCCCACAACCATTTCCGCTTTTCTTCTGTATTCCAAGTATGTGTGAAGCATGAGCCTATCTTATCCCACGATAGAAAGCAGTCCGGCCCAGAACCAACGACGATGTTGGGGTCGAATCCCATTTTCCAAACATACATGGCATATTTTCTTCTCTCCATTTTCAAAACATTTGGTGAACAATGGACTGAAAATAATCAAGAGAACCGGGGAATATTGAAACCTCTCGATTCACATGTGACCTACATTATATTGGTCCGGTAGAAGTATACATCTGTTAATAAGCAGCTAACGTACAGGTACATGTTTCTATGAATGAGATGTTGTTTGTTTTTGATATTAACATCAAGAAATACTGGAAGGGACACGTGGATAATTTCTTTAACACGAATTTAAATCCAAACAACACCTACCCCTCAGCGTTAGACAATGATAAGCCCCGTGATGAGAACGCGGAAGTGTTTACTATTTATTCAGGAAAGACAACTCGACCGGGCTTTAGATAATTTAACTGTATAAAAGAAATTTTAATTAGAACTGGTAATATCCATATTTGGAACGATCAGCATGTTGATGTTAACTTTCATTAATCTAAAAAGGTTAAACAGTCTTTGTATAACCCTTTTGTTGAAACCTGGAAAGATGAAATATATAAATCGTCCAAGTGTTCTAATCATAGGATGTACAAGACAACTTTTGGTTTTGAACATTATTTAACTACACTACCAAAAATTTATTGTATTTCTTTGTTGCTTTAGATGCAGTAGCCATAAATTGCCAATTGAATCTGGTAGGTTTTTAAGTATTGATAGATTTGAACGATTATGTACTCTTTGTAACAAACTAGAGCTTATTTTCTTCATGAAAGGTGTAGATTCTTGCCAAAAACGCTGAAACTGATTGTCAAAATACTATTAGCTATAGTGAGTTAATAAACTGTAAAGACAAATATACTATGATAGGACTTTCCAAATTTATCAAGTAAGTATTGTCCATATTTTTATGATATTACCTTCCTGTTGTGTTTCATTCACTGTGTTCAACATTGTTGTTGTTGACTTTATCTTTTTTGTACTATTATGTTCCATGTGGAGCCTTTAGTGAAATAAAAAGTTTCAAAAAAGGTAGTGGCATCCAAGTTTAAAATGACTTTTTTTTTTAAATTACAAAGATTAATGAACTCCACAAGTAACTGTTTGTACAATGGGGCAATTCCACAACAGGTGATAAATTGTTTCTTCTTCGTTTTTACACAAATTTGAGTTTACTTTGCCGATTTTAAACAAAAAACTATTTGTAGTCAGAATGTAATGATTAATTTTGTATAGAAACCATTGTAAGATCATGTATTACTTTCCACTGTTTTTTGTGATGTTGAAATATCTATCCCATCTTTTTTCACCAACTGGCTTCACCATTTGTTTATTAAAAATTTTATACATGGGTTTAGATCCCTTTTTTATTAATACAAAAACTTTGATATTCAATGGAATATATGGTTTAAGGATTCTTTCCTCTCTATAGAAATTAAATTTCTTCATATCGGTCAGTATGGCTTGCATAATTCCTGTGTAAGTTAAATGGTTACTCTTAATGTTGAATTAATTTTGAAGTTTTTCAAGACATGATATATTACTATTTGTATCTAAAAAAAAAAATCATGGGCAAATTTTCATACCAAGACTTTCGAAACGCAGACTGATTTCCAATTCTAATTCTATTATTATACCAATCCATAGTGGTTGGCATGTATAATCTTGCCAAGTTTCAATGACATAGTTATCTTGAAATAAAATACAAATCCAAAGTAAAAAGATATAAGAGGTTTATAATCTCTTTTGATATAGCTTCCATTTATAGACGTTATCTGCATGGAATTTTATATTGCACTTATAGAATTTAATTTATGTCTCTATACCACTCTACAATATATAAGTATCGATAGAGCGGATACTTTCGTGTAAAACTGACTTCTTATCCAAACTGATGACCCCGTCGAACAATATGCCATATTTTGATATCTCTTGTATATAATTATGCGAATTTCTTGATTATACTCGTATAAAAGTAATTGAGATACATATTATATAGGCGTACGTTTTCATTTTCTCATCAGCAAACAGGCACATATGATTTTGTTAATAGACTAGAAACAAAACGTCATAGTTTTGAAAGATTTGGTCAGGGTGACAATACCGGTATAAAAATCATTTATTTACATAAAAAAAAACCACATAAATTTTACGAACGCAATTTCATCAAATGAATTTATATGCAAAACCCGAAAGCTGTTGCGCGTAGAAGGTTCCAGTTTCAGAAAAGAAGAGTCATAATGCAATGTAAACTTATGCATTCCGTTTATCATTCCATGTTTGGTGCATATTTGTGATGTCAAACATGTAAATGAAAATCACGTCATTTTTCTTGTAGTTCCGGGGTCATAACACTTAGACAAACTCACTTAAATTGAACTTATCTAAAATCCCGTGGGGATCCGGGTTAGAATAGGTCCTCAGTACCCCCTTGCTTGTCGTAAGAGGCGACTAAATGGGGCGGTCCTTCGGATGAGACCGCAAAAACCGAGGTTCTGTGTCACAGCAGGTGTGGCACGATAAAGATCGGCCATAAGCGCCGAGCATAGGCCTCAATTTTGAAACCCTTCACCGGCAGTGGTGACGTCTCCTTATGAGTGAAATATTCTCGAGAGGGACGTTAAACAATATTCGATCAATCAATCAATCTGAAAATTAAAATTTTTCTGAAAGTTGGTTCTGAAGTCTGTAGATCAAAAGTTGAAATGTAACTTTCATAGAAGGGATATATAATGAAAAAGTGAGACTGAGATAAAAAGTGAGTTCATAAGTTTTATATCGTACCAGAGTCTGGTGTCAAAGTAGTCTTAATTTGTACCATTCATGAACAAAAGGCAGATAGATGATGAACCCCCCGTAAATTTCACGGCCATATACCGCCAATACCGTACCTTGTTCTTTCATTTGTGAAAATACATGAGGGTATAAATTGTAATGCTTCACGCCAGTATACTTTTCATGCGTCGCAGTTATTGCCGTCACTTATTTTCAAAAATGAAATTTATTTTAAATAATATTCAAAGGACGATTCATGCAATTACCCATCTTCGCTAGCCAAGGGTGACGATCCACGGTGTTTCTCTAACTCTAATAGAGAAACCATCGTGGATCGTCACCCTTGGCAAGCGAAGATGGCAATTACCTTACTTTTGTAAACAGGCGGTGTGGAACTTGTTTACATAAACAGTATGGTTATACAAGTCCTACTGAACATACATTCATGAAAAGCGGAGGTCCTGTATCATACCTGGATATGGGCGTTGGCACGATAAAGAACCCCTCGCTAACGGCCTTGACCGGATTTGGCGCCTCAATTACGTTCAGATGGTGACGACCCATTCTCGAAACAACAATAAAACAATATAAACAAAATATACATTTTAATTAAGAATTATCATATATTTCAATAAAAACATTTACATTCTATTGTTGAAAAGGAGTTTTTCCAAACATTTAGGCATCAAGGAATGCTTGAGATCACAAAAAGTAGTTTTTCACCCTCCTACTGAAAACGCTGAATATCTACAAAAGAAAAATAACACTTGGAAAACTTATGAAATGCAAACTGCTTTATTTACAAGTATAGAAATGGCTTCATATATTACGTTTTAAGAACCAAGATCTTTAAATTATCAAGAGAATTTTGATAATCGGTAAAAATCAAAGGGCCGTACCGTATTATTGAATAACTAAAACGAATATGACTGCTTTGGTGTGGAAATAAGATTTCAAAGCTAGTTGTTTCTCCACAATAGTCATCATGAAATTATTATTTTTTATCAGAGTAGACCATTGAAAATAATTATAATGTACACGAGAGCTTGTAGAACTACATGTACAAAAAACTTTTAAAACGCGAACAGACATTTTCAAGGTGCATAATGAAAACATTTAAATATTTTGTGAAAATTATCAACATTTTGAAATTTTAAATTCTATAGATCCAATTCAATTCCATATAATATATATTATTATAGATTAAACATGTCAGTACACCTTTATCTGATGCAAGAACTTACACGTATTAATATTGCTTGCCCGATTTCTATTTTGATCAAACAAAACATTTTAAGTTGACTCACCAACCAAATAAAAATATAACAAAATAAATAAATAAATAATTTAAAAAATGATATCAAAAGACGACAAGGGCAATTGCTGTACGAACCGAATTTAAATTTCAACCAAAGAACTTACATTTGTTTGTATAATGGGGACTCATTCTGGCCCCCGAGTCAAACTTTCGCTTCAAAATTATGCTCACTAGTGTGCAAAGAAATCGTTTTACGCCCTATTCAAGAAAGTAACGTACATGTAGTTGCTTATTCTTAGTTTGATCAACATTACCTAGATTACGAATTTTGACATCATATTCTGATTTAGAGTATCAACTTTTCCAAGCAGTTTTTTCTTTCAGCAAACATCAAGCGTGGCTCAGACAAACTATATACATGTATTATGCATTTGATAGATTTTTTAAACTCGCAAACGAAATTAAGAATTTCCAAACTACGTTTTATGTTTCCTGAAAGAAAAGATTAGGATTGCTTAAGTACTATTATATCAATCGTTGACCCGTTCGTTACCGTATAGCCAATGCATCTTTTCACTTTGACAACGCTCCATATTTGGTAAGGATTACGCGAACAGTGGTATCAAAATAACGGATTGAACGGAGTCTCCATTCATTGCGTTATTTGTTTTCAGGCACGTATGAATAGATCGCGTTTTCGGATTTATTGATGTCGAAATTCTCGTCCAATCAACACAATTGTAATAAATTGGAATTATCATACAGTATTTTGAGAGAGAGAGAGAGAGAGAGAGAGAGAGAGTTACTTACGGACCATTCCTGGCAGGTGTCATCAGATAACCAGCTTTGGTAGTCAACAACTTGAGCTGGTATGGAATCATTATACAGAGATTTGCAAAGGTCACAAAATCCTCTTAAGAATCCCTGACCAATATGATAGTTTTGCCGCCATTCAAAATAACTATTGTATTCCGTATCGTTAACAGCTAGATTATCTAAAAATTTGGCAATATCCTCCATTGTGGAAAACTCATGAACATTAATATAAGACTTAGGGGGAGCATCACCCGGAATTTGTTCTGGTATCCAGTTAACTAAAGGTATACTTTCTCTTCCAAGAGCACTCCAGAATTTTTCTGACACATACCCCTTGCAATTACTATTTTCAAATGCTATAGCGAATCTGTAAGGTTTTAATATGGCGTCACAACTGTTATTCCTCGGACAAATAAGATTTCCGCATCTACCGTACAGATCGATAGGAGTGTATTTTCTTAATTTCTTCACATATTGAAATCTTCCAGCATCATCCACACAATTACTTATCACAGCATAAGTCATTTTGGTCTTCCCTTCTGCAAAATTTTTGCGAGGTTGTTTTTTCAGTACTTTAGATTCTTTCTTCTCGCGTGGCCAAGAGTACCCGTAAGTACCTACAATCGTGGAATCTGTTTTATATGAATAAGTCCAGTTAAATACATATCGAGAGTACATCAGCGTCCTTCCATTGTAGTACTGGTGAGGGGGTGGTTCGGCATTATGTAACACCCACACCTGATGCGGTGCTCGATATTTTGGCGGAGTTTCCCAAAAATATAAATCTAACAAATGGAAGACAACCGCATTGGCCTCTTTAATGGTGCCCTTGTCAACGGTCACTGTGCAATTGTAGGAACACATAGTATCCAACGTTTGCCGGACATACCCTGCCCAATCAACGTCGTAGAAATATCTCGTCCACAACAGAATGCGTTTCTCGGTCCCATTCACCCAGTGTTTTTGATTGAAGAAGTATACATGACGCTGAGGTCCATTTGGGTATACTTGATAAGAAATTGATAGATAACTGGAGAACACTAAAAGGCAGGTACTAACAAATACGATAGAACACAAAAATAACTTTATCCGCTTTCGATGAGAACTTGAGGATATGCTGTGGCATTCTTTTTGTATGTGTATTTGGTCCTTCATTTCTACAACAGAGAAAACCAGTATACAATCACTGACAAAATGCCCTCCAAATTAGGATATGTTTATGAGGCTTATTGAACCACTTACATTTCGGTTCCAGCCTTCAGGGCAGATATTAGTCTCGGGTTGATATGGGATGCGAGTTTTATCATTTTGATTTCATTCGTGTACTTATCTATATATAATTTCAATTTCAATGTAAGCCGACTTTTTAACGGGACAAGAAATATTTACAAGCTTGAGTACCCCTGTGGTATACTGAGATTTCTTTCAGAAATAAAATTGACACGGTTGAGTGAAAGAAGTACAGATACGTTTATTGATTTCTCTAGAAAAGTGGGTGAGCAATCACCTAATGAATCTAACATTGAAGTAACGGGGGAAAACCGTCGTCAAAATAAGAGGGGGGGGGGGGGGTTACAGCCTTTTGTTATATCTGCTTTCCCCTTTATCTTTACATGCAAAGTTTGATTTAACGGCTGTACCACCACCACCGGTTAGTGGAATAGTGGGGAAATAAGAACTCATGTAATGAAGGTTGAACTCTGCCCTCACCCCTCCCTTTCAATTGAGGATTTTAAGGTTTGTGTAGACAAAATACCATTTACGTTTATTTGAGTTTTATTTTCTTGTTTGATACAATTTTTCATTCACAAGGTCAACGTCTTTAACAACTGCCCTCCTTTGAAAAAACGATGTTACATATGTGTGCTTGTGTCGTAGGGAGTTCAAGTGTACAGAATGAATTTCAAAATTTTATTATCTAATCCGCCTCACGCCATATTTTGATCTATATTATTCTATGTGAGGTACATTGTATGGGGTGGTGCAGAACTATTATTTCGCATTCATCGCGTTTATGTCATTCCCAGGAAGTATTTATACGGCATAAACGTAACTTCTGGTAAAGTTACGTTGAATGTAAATAGCCGATATGTACGTTGGTTCTACGCATCTTTCGTGAAACGGTCGTAACGTAGTATTTACGTAGTACTTTAAAAATACCATGTCGCTACGTCTGGACACGTTTACAAAACATAGTTATAGGATAATCTTTAATATAAGTACAGTATGACACCTAGACTTTTTAAAATATATACATATTAAACTTCAAATGTTATTAATTTTCTCACATTATCTATTAACGACAATCAGATCCAATCCAGTATAGTTTTAGCGTTTGGATAGTTTTTCTCAAAAATATGCAGTGGCCACAGTCAACAGCCAGATCAAAACATGTATGAATCATTGCCTTTTGTAATGATTTATTTTAGTTTGAGGAGGAATGCTATACCAGAGAAATTTTATGTGGATTAAAAATGGAGGACATATACAACATTTTGAAATTAAAAACTTTCAAAAGTTACTTCATTTAGTCAAAAAATGCAGTTTTAGTATATTTTTTTTAAGGGGCTGAAAATTTTCAAACATTATTTTTACATTTTTAGCTCACCTGAGCCAAAGGCTCAAGTGAGCTTTTCTGATCAAAATTTGTCAGTTGTCTGTCGTCGTCGTCGTCGTAAACTTTTCACATTTTCGACTTCTTCTCAAGAGCCGCCAGATCAATTTCAACCAAACTTGCCACAAAGCATCCTTGGGTGAAGGGCTTTCAAGTTTCCCTTTCAAAGTGGAGATAATTACAAAAATGCAAAAATAGGGTGAGGTCATTTAAAAATCTTCTTCTCAAGAACCACTGGGCCAGAAAAGCTGAAATTTACATGAAAGCTTCCTGACATAATACAGATTCAAGTTTCTTCAGATCATGGCCCCCTGGGGTTGGATGGGGCCACAATAGGGGATCAAAGTTTTACATACAAATATATATGAAAAATCTTCTTCTCAAGAACCACTGGGCCACAAAAGCTGATATTTACATGAAAGCTTTCTGACATATTTCAGATTTCAGTTTGTTAAAATCATGGCCCCCGGGGTAAGATGGGGTCACAAGGGGGATCAAAGTTTTGCATACAAATATATAGGGAAATCTTTAAATATGAGCCAAGGTGACTCAGGTGAGCGATGTGGCCCTTGTGCCTCTTGTTATTGTTTACAATGCACAACAAAAGTATTTCTAATGGTCAACCAAAACTGGAATATCAGTCGGTGAGTTGCAAATGAGATACAGCACTCACAATGCTTTGTTGTGTAAACAAGGCCCGTGCCATGTGCTTGTTTACATATAGATCGCTAAATAGAAAATAGCATGTTTAAAACAAAATGAGATTGCCAAACACTAGAAACTGCTTCTTCAACAAAAATGAAAAACGCAAATACCCCTATCTAGTGATCAGTCATCCAAAAAAATTACTTTGTTAAACGCCACTCTGATTCCATGCAGAAGTAGTAGTACTCTGAAGTTGAAATAAAAAAGTATGCTGGAGTTCCTCATTGACAATATCTTCGTGGTCTTTGTTGATAAGGTCATCCAATAGTCTGTTGGAATCCCCATGGGCAGGAATTGTGCTCCTTTGTTGCCTGACCTGTTTTTATATTCCTATGAAGCAGAATTTGTTCAAAAACCTCTACGTAAGAAGAAAAAATATCTTGCTGTGGCCTTCAATTCGAAATTTAGATATATCGACGACGTACATGTATTATCTATTAACAATAATAATTTTCATTCATATGATATCCCAATGAACTCGAAATAAAAGATGATTGATTGCTTGATTGATTGATTGATTGCTTGCTTGCTTGATGTTTTTCCGCCACACTCAACAATTTTTCAGTTATGGGGGGGGGGGGGGGCGCACAGTTTTTATTGGTGGAAGAGAGAACCCAGATACAATATACCTGGGAAGAGACCACCGACCTTCCGGAAGTAAACTGGGAAACTTTCTCACTTACCGGCGCGAGCGGGATTCGAACTCACGCCGACAGAGGTGAGAGGCCGTGTGATTTTGAGCGCAATGCTTTAACCATTCGGCCAAAGACACCACAGAGTCGTCCACTTCTGCTTCACACTTAGATATTTGATTGAAAGTAGGTATTAACGGCAAACTAACAACTCAACTTTATGACAAACGGGATGATTTCAGCTTCTCCATCGTCAACTTCCCAAATCTATGTAGGAATATTCCATTATCACCTACATATGGTGTTTATATCTCTCAACTGATTCGATACACAAGAGCTT
The DNA here is from genome assembly GCF_947568905.1 of Ostrea edulis. Lineage (NCBI taxonomy): Eukaryota > Metazoa > Mollusca > Bivalvia > Ostreida > Ostreidae > Ostrea > Ostrea edulis. Next base: position 59,702,275 of record NC_079169.1, on the reverse strand, counting down.
GTTTTGCTTATGGTAAGTTTTTAAATCGAAACAGGCTACTGACAAACAAGTTGATGGTGCAGGGGTTCCAACAGTCTCATTTAAAGTCAGCATTTCGCAAATTCTATGGTCATTATAGCGATTTCGTTTGCCAATACAACCTATCATTGAGCCAAATGCTGTCTGACGTGTTTCATACCGATTGTTAGACCGTTCTTGGCACTCTGATTTTGACTACGGATAACTCCGTTTACCTGGTCAAGATGTAGGGCTCATGGCGGGTGTGACCGGTCGATAGGGGATGCTTACTCCTCCTAAGCACCTGATCCCACCTCTGGTGTATCCAGACGTCCGTGTTTGCCCAACTATCTATTTTGTATTGCTTACTGGAGTTGTGGGATTGATCACTGTTCGTTATCTACACCTTTCATAAATTTGTTAAGAATTAACTTGTAAATTGAAAAAAAAAATCTGCTTTAAACGAAACTTTCACTAGTATATTTAACCTATGTAAACAAAAACAAGGCACGAGCCTTGTTTATATATCAAAGAATTGTGAGCTCTGTATCGCCCATGTACCCCGACAACTAACATTCAAATTTTTGCTAATCATTAGAAATACCTTAGTTAAGGATTCTAAACATTAAAAATGGAAAAATAAAATTTGAAAATTTTCAGCTCAAATCGTGTCCATGCCCCTTTAAAAACTCATGCTGGACTCGAACCCATGACCTACAGTTCAGCAGTCGACATGCTAACCTACTGATCTACTCAGATAGGCAATTAAATATAAAAGGAATAGACAAATATTGCTGATATTTATATTTTCAAAAGGAAGTCAGTCATAATGAGGATATAGTGTGGGATACCTTCTGAATGGCCTATGCATGTGGTCGCATCGATGTTTCCAAACAAACGAGTAAAAAGTTAACAAAAAAATCCCTTGTTTTCAGGATTCCAGATAGGTTTGGATAGTACACAGCTCCATACAGAGGCATTGATCCGCCCATATGTTTGTACATCCAAACACTTGGGATTATCGACTTTATAAGTATAAATGAATTGCGTGAATGGCCTGTGTAATTTTGGAAGTATTTTACAGGGTTTGCTGACAATAATTAACGTACTCTTGGCATATTTTAAAGCCAAAAATACCTCATATTTGCACTGTACAACCCTACGAGCTCAATGAATACATTGACCCCTTCGCTAATAAACGCCGCCTTCTTAAATCTAGGGAATGTGTCAATAATATGGTTTATTTGAAATATGTCTAAAAAAAATTAAAAAGTTAATTAGAATTGAGAAAAAACGGTGCCTAGAGAGAACAAGAAGAGAGTCTACGACATAACCATGTTTTTTAAGGTCAAAAAGTAGAACTTCTCAAAGTTATTTATGTTCTCTATCGCACGTTTCCATATTTTGTATTTAATTAGTCGATAAATGAATGAATGGTCAATCAGTATGACGATCTACACCGAATTGTATTTTACACAGTCCAATCACATTGCCGTAAAATAAGTACTCACCTGGTTTGCTTTCTCCAGTGGTAAATCTTATGTAAAGTTGAACTGATGAAATGTCAATACTTTCCTCCAATCAGTCATTACGATGAGTTGCAAAACTTTAGACATGAAATATATGCGCAACAAACATACACAACTCGCGTGCTAACAAAACAACATATTCGATCACAGATTTCGAAATGTCACAATAATTTCAAAAGCGTTCAGTGACCGATTCCTTTAGTGCTTTAAAAGTATTGAGCTCCGATCGATTGAACAAGGACAACATTTCCAGTTCTAACATCAGCAATTAACAGAATTGATTTCCGATTATAATGTATAACCACATCTGTAATATTTACACACAATATCACTTTCACCCAGCATTTCGCATTTTAGAATGAAATAATGATATTGCAAAATACCCTCTACAGTACGGGTAACGTTTCGTTAAATATCCTTTGTGGAGTCGCTAGACTGAATGGTATACGTGTACATTTAAGATTTAGTTAAAGTTGACTACTTTACGCATTTGTGCTTTCGAGCTCCGACGGGTAGCTGGGCATTTAAAATTAACTTCAATGTTTTTGGTTTCTCAATACGAAATACAATTCAGAAAACCTTCAAACAGTCATGAGTCAGTGCAGAATTACAGATGTATAAAGGGATAACATTACCAAACAGTTTGTAGACAGCGACCCATATAAACATTATTTACTCGCAATATTGCCGATTTCATACTCGCTTTCCTCGCTATATTTGGATATTACATCGCTATTTGTATGTACTGGTGGCGAAAACATACAAAACTCGCAAAATTTGTCAACATCGATTTAAATGTTGCCCATGGTGAATAAATTAGGCCCCTAAAAGCTGAGTTTTTAATAATATCTCACAATACTT